>NC_057807.1:630507840-630720744 GCF_018294505.1 Triticum aestivum
GAAGGAACCTTCTTTTTGAGAAAAAGAAAGAAGAGAAAATAAAGATATGGAGCCTTAAGGCTCGTTATTGCTTACCGGGGGCAAGAGCTGCACAAAGTGTCAGATAATACACGGAAAAGAAAGAAAGCATGAAATTTGACAACATTTGCAGAGCATATGATCTTTATTTATGCACGGGATCTGCGCCCGGCTTTGTACAAAGGGTTACATGCAACAGTGGCAAGGCTTGTACAAAAGGTGGTTGCCGGAACAGCGGGTTCCGGCAACCGCGCCTCATGGGTAAAACTTACGAAGATGCTCTATGTTCCAGGAGTTGCTCACCGGAAAGCCATCTTCGGTCTCAAGGCGGACAGCGCCGGGCCTAGTGACTCGTTTTACCCGATAAGGGCCTTCCCACTTCGGCGTCAACTTGTTGGAATTCTTGGCCGATTGAACGCGCCGAAGAACAAGGTCGCCTTCCTCGAAACTTCTGGCATTAACTTTGCGGCTATGGTAGCGACGCAAAGCTTGCTGGTAGCGAGCAGCTCGTACAGCAGCCTGAAGACGATCTTCCTCAAGGAGCAGCGTGTCATCTTGCCGCAGCTGCTCTTGCTCAAGCTCATCATAAGCGAGCACTCGAGGCGATCCGTATACGAGTTCCATGGGGAGAACTGCCTCTGCTCCATAGACTAGAGCAAAAGGTGTCTGGCCAGTGGCTCGATTTGGCGTCGTCCTGATCGACCAAAGAACCACTGGCAGCTCCTTGATCCAATTTTTTCCGCACTTGTGCAGCCTGTCGAAAGTTCTGGTCTTGAGCCCGCGCAAGACTTCAGCGTTTGCCCTCTCCGCTTGACCGTTGCTTCTTGGGTGAGCAACAGAAGCGAAGCAGATCTTGGCGCCAAGATCCTGGACGTACTGCATGAAGGTGCGGCTCGTGAATTGTGTGCCATTGCCGGTGATGATCCTGTTAGGGACTCCAAAATGGCAAACAATCGACCTGAAGAACTTGACTGCTGACTATGCTGTCACCTTCCTCACTGCTTCCACTTCCGGCCACTTTGTGAACTTGTCGATTGCCACGTACAAGTACTCAAAGCCCCCGACAGCTCGGGGAAAGGGGCCGAGGATGTCGAGCCCCCAGACCGAAAATGGCCAGGATAAAGGGATCGTCTAGAGAGCTTGAGCTGGTTGATGTATCTGCTTGGAGTGGAACTGGCACGCTTCACACTTGGTTACTTGTGCAGTTGCATCCTGGAGGGCTGTTGGCCAAAAGAAACCTTGCCGGAAAGCCTTGCCGGCAAGTGCTCTTGCGCCAATGTGGTGACCACATATGCCTCCATGTATCTCCGCCAACAGCTGTTGTCCATCTTCCCGGGGAATGCACTTCAATTTCACTCCGTTGAATCTTCTTCTGTACAGTATGTCGTCGACAAACTGATACATACTTGATTGCCGGGCTACTCTCTCCGCTTCTTCTTGCTCTTCGGGAAGTTCTCCTGTCTGAAGGAAACAGACAATCTGCTGCGCCCATGCCAGAGCCTGCGGCTCGACAACAAGGACTAAAGGCGCAAATGCTGCTGCGGGAACATCTGCTTCTACGGCAAGAACCTGCGGCTCAGCCGGAGCTTGATGTTCCTCGGCAAGCTTGCCGGAGCAAAACTTGTCGGGAGCGTCTGCTTCAACGAAACAAACCCTAGGGCTTGTCGGAGCAGACTGCTCCTCAGCACTCTTGGTGTTGATCTTGGGGACCTTCTTGGCGGTGGCTTCGGGGATCTCTGCCGGAAAGTAGTCACCGGAAACCAACTTCCTTTTCTTGCTCTGTCCAGTTGATGGTGTTACAGATGGTTGAGTTAGCCTGAGCACAAAGATCCCTGGTTCCACAGGTAACTTTAATGCAGCGCATTTTGACAGGCCATCGGCAACATCGTTCTGGGCTCTCGGAACATGCTCCATCTGCAAGCCGTCAAAATGTTCTTCCAACTTTCTCACTTCATCGATGTAAGCTTCCATCAATGGACTCTGGTAATCTTTGTTCACTTGGCGGACGACAAGCTGCGAGTCACCCCTGACAATGAGCTTCTTGATCCCAAGGTCTGCCGCAATCCTGAGTCCGGCAAGTAATCCTTCATACTCTGCAGTATTGTTTGTTGCTTGCTCCTTGGGAAAGTGTATTTGGACCACGTACTTGAGGTGCTCTCCGGTGGGTGCGACAAGTAACACACCCGCACCGGCGCCTTGCAGCGAGAAGGCACCATCAAAGTACATGATCCATTCTTTGCTTGCCTCCTTGACGGGGATGCTCGTCTCTGGAGTTTCTTCATCAGGTGTCGGCGTCCATTCTGCTATAAATTCTGCCAATGATCGGCTCTGGATAGTTGAAGTACTCTCGAACTTGAGGCCAAAGCTTGACAATTTCAGTGCCCACTCGACGATCCTGCCTGTTGCTTCCGGATTCTGCAATATCCTCTTCAACGGAAAGCGAGTGACAACTATGATCTCATGTGCTTGAAAGTAATGGTGCAGCTTCCTCGAGGCCATGAGAAGGCCGAAAAGCAACTTATGCACACCAGAGTACCTTGACCTAGCCCCTTGCAGAAGGGAACTGACAAAATAAACTGGGCGCTGCACCATCTTCTTTTGTTTCTCTTCCTCTGGCTGCACAGATCCATCCTTGTCGGGACCAGAGCTTGTTGGGGAAGCCCCCTGCTTGTCGCTGGACTCGCTTGCCGTGATCGCTAGCTCATCATCCGCCTCCCTTTTCGCTACTAACGCAGCACTAACCACTTGATTGGTTGCCGCTAGATACAGCAGCAACTTCTCTTGTGGCTTAGGTGCGACAAGTATTGGAGTGGAGGACAGGTATCTCTTTAAGTCCTGCAGCGCAGCCTCCGCTTCTGGAGTCCATTTCATTGGACCTGCCTTTTTCAAAATTTTGAAAAATGGCAGGGCGCGCTCAGCAGACTTAGAGATGAACCTACTGAGAGCAGCAACGCAGCCGGCAAGCCTTCGTACATCCTTGACGCGCTTCGGTGCTTCGATCTGCTCAATGGCCTTGATCTTGTCGGGATTGGCTTCAATCCCCCTCTGGGGTATAAAGAACCCGAGAAGCTTGCCGGAAGGAACTCCGAACACGCACTTCTCGGGGTTCAACTTGAGATTGATCTTGCGCAGATTTGCAAAGGTCTCGTCCAAATCTTGGATCAAAGTTGCTCTGTCCTTGCTCTTGACCACTATGTCATCCATGTAAGCTTCTACATTTCTGTGCAACTGTGGCTCAGAAGCATGACTGACTACTCTTGCAAATGTTGAACCAGCATTCTTTAGTCTGAAAGGCATCTGTACAAAGCAGTACGTGCCACATGGAGTAATGAATGCGGTCTTCTCTTCATCCTCTTCTGCCATGAAGATCTGATGATATCCTGAGTATGCATCAAGAAATGAAAGCAAATCACATCCTGCCCTGGAGTCGACAATCTGGTCAATGCGCGGCAAGGGAAATGGATCCTTGGGACAAGCTTTATTAACATCAGTGAAGTCAATACAAAGCCTCCATTTCCCGTTCGCCTTGCGCACGACTACAGGATTGGCCAACCACGTAGGATGGAGCACTCCTCGGACAAGGCCTGCTGCTTCCAACTTCTTGATTTCTTCTGCAATGAACTCTTGGCGTTCCACTGCTTGCTTCCTAACTCTCTGCTTGACGGGCCGCGCGTGAGGGCAGACGGCAAGGTGGTGCTCAATTACTTTCTTGGGGACACCGGGGATGTCAGACGGTTGCCATGCAAACACATCGACATTCGCCCGCAGGAAAGCAACAAGCGCGCTTTCCTATTTAGGGTCAAGCGTGGCACTGATGGTGAAGGTACCACCAGTGCCGTCCTCCTTGGCGGCCACTTTCTTGGTTTCTGGTGAAGCTGTCTTTGCCTTCTTGCACTTGCCGGTGGAGCTCGATGGTGCGTCCTCGACGGTAGCGCAGCACTCCAAAGAGGTGGGCTTGCCGGAGTGGGCATCAGATCTGTTCTTGCCGGACTTGGTCTTCTTCTTCCCCCGGGGAGCTTCAGCGGCAAGTGTCTTGCGATCTGCTGCAGCTGCTGCTTCCCGGTAGATCTTGTCGGTACAGATAAGGGCATCTTTCTTGTCGCCAGGGACAAAAATGACACTTATCGGACCGGGCATCTTGAGCACGTTGTAGGCGTAGTGAGAGGCTGCCATGAACTTGGCGAGCGCTAGACGGCCGAGTATCCCATTGTTGGGCAATGGGAAATCAGCAACGTCAAAGGTGACTTTCTCTGTCCTGAAGTTCAGCTCGCTGCCAAATGTCACTGGCAGTGTGATCTTCCCCTTCGGCTTGCTCCTTCCCGGGTTAATTCCTTGGAAAGTACCAGTCTCTTCGAGCTCACTGTCGGGGATCTGGAGCTTCTTGAGCACCGCGGAGGAGATCAGATTCAAGCCGGCCCCGCCGTCAACCAACATCTTTGTGACCTTGAGGCTGCGGATAGTTGGCGAAACCAACATCGGCAAGCACCCAACCGCAGTTATGCGATCAGGGTGATCCTCAACATCAAAGATGATGGGCGTGCTGGACCACTTCAGAGGCTTGCGCGATTCAACGGACGGTTTTGCTGCATTAACTTCCCGCACCCACTATTTGAGCTGGTGATGCGAGGTATGCAGAGAAGCACCGCCGTCGACGCACAAAACCTCTGTCGCTTTCTGAAACTCCTGCTCGTCGGTCTCATCCTCATCCATCTCTTCATCTTCGTCTTCTTCTTCATCCTTGTCGCGGCCACGGGGAGGTCTGTCTCCTTGCCGCTGCTTGGCCTTGCCGCGGCGCCCTCCCCGAGCGGGACGCTTCTTGCCGGATCCTCCTCCACCTTCTTGGGCCTTCTCCTTGTCGCGTCGCTCGTATTCAGCTTTCTGCAGCTCAACAAGCTGCTCAACCTTCTTGCAAGCCTGGAGATCATGGCTCTTGGTGCGGTGGATCTTGCAGTACTGCTTGCCGGAGCTATCCTGCTTGTCGGCGGCCACCACGGCCTCGCCAGAGTTACTAGCTTTGGCCTTCTCGGCGCCACCTCCGTTGCCAGACTGCTCGACGACTAGCACATCTTTAGCTTTCCTCTTTCTATTGTTCCGCCTCCGGTTTTTCCTTGCCGGGGCGGCTTCCTCACTGTCAGATCCTTCTGCTCCTGCGTTCTTTCCGGGGAGTTTCCTCCCCTCCTCAGCACGTGCGCATTTGTCGGCCAGAGCATAGAGCTCGCTGACATCTCTGATTTTGCACATCGCCATCTCCTCCCTCATCCTGCGATTACGCACGTTCTGATGGAACGCACTGATAACCGCGGCAGGGTGGACGTCAGGGATGTTGCGTTGCACCTGGCTGAATCTTTGAATGTACTTGCGCAGGGGTTCTCCTTCCTTCTGGGCGAGCAGATGAAGATCGCTTTCCTGGCCATGGGGCTTGTGGCCGCCTGTGAAGGCGCCGACAAACTGATGGCACAGATCCGCCAATGAAGAGATGGAGTTGTCCGGCAAGTGCATGAGCCAAGATCTGACGTTGGGCTTGAGCACCAGTGGGAAGTAGTTGGCGAGGATCTTCTTGTCGTGCCCCCCGGCAGCCTGCACCGCGATGGTGTAGATGCTGAGGAACTCTGACGGATGTATCCTGCCATCGTACTTCTCGGGAACATCTGGCTTGAAGTTCTTGGTACTGGGCCACTGGACCTGCCGCAGCTCACGAGTGAATGCAGGGCAACCTACTGTGTACGGCAAGTTGCCTGGTTCCCCTGGCGCATGCATATCAACAGTGGGCCCAGCGCGCTAGTCTGACTGACGCCACGCTTCTCTTCGACGCTCGATGCGAGTACGAGCATCTTCTTGTCGTCGTTCTTGGAGAACTTGGCGCTGATCGCGACGAGCTCGCGGGTCCGACGACGCGGTGGAGTCGGTGTCGAGGTTAGCCCGGCGAGTCGGCGATCTTGTCCTTCGGGGCGGGGAGTGCACGGTGGTGGCACCCCCACCAGTCTTGTCACTACCGGCTTCCGCCTGGGCGTCTTGCCGCGGCTTCGACGTACTCGGTTGCTGGGGAGTGTCGCCGTTGGCGAAGCCGATGAGGCTATGGATGGTGATCCTCCAGTCGTCGATCTTGTCCGGCGCTGGAGGGTAATCTAGTAGCAGTTAGGCTCGAGCCAACGCTTCTTCTGGGGTTTTCGGCGGCGGGGGCGAACGACGCGAGGAGCGGGATATGCTCAAACTTCTAACAGTGTTAGAAGGAGCAGCATCTCGTCCAGGCGACCGTGCCGCGCTCGCGCCAACATGTTGGCATGTATGTTGGCCTTGAGCGTCCCGCGATCCACCAGCTTGGCCTTGTTCTAACGCGAGCAAGGTGCTAGGAGCACCGTGGCGTTGTCGATCCCGCGCCTCCTGAGAGGGACGCGGTGCATGCACGAACGCCGAAGTTTGCGGGGCCTTGTCCTTGGATCTGGTGACAATGTGAGTTCCCCCATCGGCGCCCGTTCCTCCGCCGGCGTCTACTCCACCGCCCGTTTGCTCCGGTGGCGGTGGAATCGACGCAGACGGACCAACCACCTCCGAAGCCTTCTTCTTCGGTGGCATGTCGATGAAGATGATGATGTAGCGCGCGCGAACACCGGATCAGGTTCGCACAACCTTGACGTCCCCTACCTGGCGCGCCAAAGATGTCGTGGGAAACAAACACCTATGGGGCAGGGCCCCTTCTAGGTCCGGCAGGGAGCAGAGGGCGCACGAAGAGCAGATCGAGGCGAGGCACGCGAGGGATTTTACCCAGCTTCGGAGCTCTCCGAAGAGATAAAACTCCTACTGCTGCTTTGTGTTTGTATCGTGTTCTTGCTCAAGGGAGTGAGCATTCTGTAGTTTCGAATGAGTCGAACCCCCTCTACGTTGCGCATGGGCCTCCTTTTATAGGCTAAAGGGGTCACCGACAGGTGGCAACGCAGAGAGGGGTACAAATGTAAAAAGAGGGGTTGGTACAACCGCTATGTATAGTGCACCCTACCTAACTCTGACGGTAGGGGACAAGGGCATTTAATGCCCGTCCGGTCGCCCAAACAGTGCAGAAAACTACCGTTTGGGGCGCCACCGCTCGCCACGATGGCCTTCTCGTCATCTCCACTTGCCACCTCGCACCGCTTGGCTGCACAGCTTCCCGCCACATGCGCCTGGAATGGTCCTGCGGCGACACATCGACGGATGCGCTGGAGCACGGGCACAGAGTGGTGGCTTCGCCGCGGCAAGCACCTTGCCACGATCGCTGTCTTATTGCACTCGAAAGCTTGTCGCTCGTCGGGTCTTGCCGGGACGCGTGGCGCGTCGCGGCAAGTTTCTTGAAGTGCCTTGGTTGGCCTTCCTGGCAAGCTCCTCTTGCCGGGGCCTTGTCCTTCCCGGCAAGCTCCTCTTGCCGGGGCCTTGTCTTCTTAGTTAAAACACTTTGTTCTTGAATGGCATCAATATGAGCTACGGAGGATCTTGGCGGACGCCCGGCAAGCCTTGCCGCTGGGTGCTGCGACTGCCCGTGCACCAGTTCGGGATACTAAGGTACCCCTACTTTAGTACACCGACACGCTCGATCTCGAACTCGGCCATGAGGGCGGCCTCCCGCGTCTTGGCCTCGTCCTGCGCCTTCTGGAGCAGCACCTTCTGCTCGGCCAGCTGCGTCGCCAGTAGATCACGCTCTTTGGCGAGCCTGCCGCACTCCTCTTCCTTGGCACACCGAGCAGTGTTGGCTTCACCCAGCTGCTCCTGGAGGGCGGCGTTGGCGCCTGAAGAATGAAGAAAGAGACAAGAAAGTCATCAGTAAATTAGATCGCCGGGGAGATCCGGCCCGACTGCTCAGCAGTCGGCCCGAATCTCGGGGACTACAGCCCGCGGGTGCGCCAGCGCGCCCCCGCGAAGAAGGAAGAAAAGAGCTCACCCCGGCTTTCAACCAAGTCGGCGGTCCGCTTGTTCAGCTCCTCGACATTGCGGTTGAAGGCAGTGGCGCGGAGGTTATGATACTCCTACAAAAAGCCGACAAAGGCAAAAGTTAGTATTCGGAGCTCGCCAGAGGGAGTTCCGAACCGCCTGCTCAGCAGCCGGCCCGGAACTCGGGGACTACACCCAGTGGGTGCGCTGGCGCGCCCCCACAGAGAAAGATAGGAATCAAAAAAGAAGAAGGAAACATACTCAGACGGATGTCCACATGGCCAGATGCGCTCTGGTGCAGACTTGGAGGGCGTCGCTTTCCGCGTGCAATTTCGCCTGGACGTCCAGGAGGGCTTGGTTCAGCGGGCCGGTGCCGCCTCCGCGCAACCACTCGGTGGGCGCGGCACTGGAGGCCTCGACGTCCAGACTCGCCGAGCTGGCGGCGCCCGTCTCCCGAGCTCGCGGCGCCGAGGTCGTCCTCTCAAGCCGGCGGCGCGCCAGCGCGGCGACTTGAAGAAGCAGTCGTGCCTCGGCCTCGTCCCTGATTGGCGGATCCAACGGGCCCACCGACTGTTTGCCGTGCGGCCCCCCAGACGGTGGCGGAGGCGGCGGAGGCGGCGCGAGGGTGTCCGAGCCCAAAGCCTCGCCGCCCTCCTCCACGAGGGGGTTCTCGGTGCCGACCTCTCCGGTCTGCCCCGTGAACTCCGGAGCCGGCGGCGCCGACGACAACGGAGGGACGATTATTGCCGATCGGCGACGCGCGACCTCCTCAGCACGCCGCTTTGTCGCGGCGGCGGTTTCGGCCTCCTCCAGCTTCTTCTGGGCGTTGGCGGCCGCCTTCTCGGCCCGCGCCTTCTCCAGGCGGTCGGCCTCCTCCTCGTCGCGCTTCTCCCGCGCGTTCCGCTCCGTCGCCTCCCGAAGGTCGGCGGCGGGATCGACCCGCCGGGTGTTGGCGGACGTCTCTACCGACCCCATGACAGAGGGGACGGCGACTCTCTCAAGGGAGAGGGGGGCTCTGGAGAAGAATGGAGGGAAAATCAAAGAAGACTCGGACAAGATCCAATAAAGAAAATAAAAGAGCGTAAAGACTTACACGGAAACTAACGGCGGCCTTCTCACTTCCCTTCGGAAGCGGTTGGCCTTCGCGGCTGCCTCCTCCCGTTTGGTCGCGGCGGCCGCCCCCTTGACTTCTTCGGTTTGCCACCGGGCGCGCTCGGCCCGGCGAGACGCCTCTTCGCGCCGCCTTGGCCGGAGTGGCCGGCCCTCGGCTAGTGGTGTGGGACAACTTCCACGTCGGCGTCGTCTTCGGGCCAGTCGGCAAAGGTGGCCGAGGGCCTGAAGCTGCCGTCTGCCCCTTCTCCGCCGCCTTCGGCGTCGGCCTCCAGCGCCGCCGCCCCCAAGTCGGGGTCTTCGACGTCGCTATCCTCGCGGTCTGGGACGTAGTTGTTGGAAATATGCCCTAGAGGCAATAATAATTAGTTATTATTATATTTCCTTGTTCATGATAATCGTTTATTATCCATGCTATAATTCTATTGATAGGAAACTCAGATACATGTGTGGGTACATAGACAACACCATGTCCCTAGCAAGCCTCTAGTTGACTAGCTCGTTGATCAAATGATGTGATGGACAAGACCCAATCCTAAGACTAGCACAAAGATCATGTAGTTCGTATGCTAAAGCTTTTCTAATGTCAAGTATCATTTCCTTAGACCATGAGATTGTGCAACTCCCGGATACCGTAGGAATGCTTTGGGTGTACCAAACGTCACAACATAACTGGGTGGCTATAAAGGTGCACTACAGGTATCTCCGAAAGTATCTGTTGGGTTGGCACGAATCGAGACTGGGATTTGTCACTCCTGTTAACGGAGAGGTATCTCTAGGCCCACTCGGTAGGACATCATCATAATGTGCACAATGTGACCAAGGGGTTGATCACGGGATGATGTGTTATGGAACGAGTAAAGAGACTTGCCGGTAACGAGATTGAACAAGGTATCGGGATACCGACGATCGAATCTCGGGCAAGTACTATACCGCTAGACAAAGGGAATTGAATACGGGATTGATTGAATCCTCGACATCGTGGTTCATCCGATGAGATCATCGTGGAACATGTGGGAGCCAACATGGGTATCCAGATCCCGCTGTTGGTTATTGACCGGAGAACGTCTCGGTCATGTCTGCATGGTTCCCGAACCCGTAGGGTCTACACACTTAAGGTTCAGTGACGCTAGAGTTGTTATGGGAAATTGTATGTGGTTACCGAAGGTTGTTCGGAGTCTCGGATGTGATCCCGGACGTCACGAGGAGTTCCGGAATGGTCCGGTGGTGAAGATTGATATATTGGACGAAGGGTATTGGAGTCCGAAAGTGTTCCGGGGGTACCAGGCTATGGCCAGCATGACCGAAAGGTGTTTCGGGAGCCCCGGCAAGTGTTGGAGGGCCTCATGGGCCAAAGGGGAAGGGGCAAACCAGCCCACTAAGGGGTGGTGCGCCCCTCCCAGCCCCTCTCACGTAACCAGGAGAGGTGGGGGCGCCTCCCCTAGGGCAGCCCCCCTTCCCGGCTTGGGGGGGAAGTTTCCTAGGGGGTGGGGGCGCCCAAACCCATCTAGGGTTTCCCCTGTGGCCGCCGCCCCTCCCCTAGGGAACCCTAGGGCGCCTCCTCCACCCCCTTACCCCTATATATAGTGAGGGAGAGAGAGGGAAGCCTCACCCTAGCCCTGGCGCCTCCCTCTCCCTCTCCAACACCTCCTCCCTCTCCATAGAGCTTGGCGAAGCCCTGCCGAGATCCCTGCTGCATCCACCACCACGCCGTCGTGCTAATGGATCTCCCTCAACTTCTCCTCTCCCCTTGCTGGATCAAGAAGGAGGAGACGTCCCCGGGCTGTACGTGTGTTGAACGCGGAGGTGCCGTCCGTTCGGCGCTAGGATCATCGGTGATTTGGATCACGACGAGTACGACTCCTTCAACCCCGTTCTCATGAACGCTTCCGCTTAGCGATCTACAAGGGTATGTAGATGCACTCTCCTTCCCCTCGTTGTTGGTTTCTCCATAGATAGATCTTGGTGACACGTAGGAAAATTTTGAATTTCTGCTACGTTCCCCAACAGTGGTATCAGAGCTAGGTCTATTGCGTAGATTCTTTGCACGAGTAGAACACAAAGTTGTTGTGGGCGTTGATGTTGTTCAATATGCTTACCGTTACTAGTCCAATCTTGTTTCGACAGTATTGTGGGATGAAGCGGCCCGGACCGACCTTACACGTACACTTACGTGAGACAGGTTCCACCGACTGACATGCACTTGGTGCATAAGGTGGCTAGCGGGTGCCAGTCTCTCCCACTTTAGTCGGAACGGATTCGATGAAAAGGGTCCTTATGAAGGGTAAATAGCAATTGGCATATCACGTTGTGGTTTCGCGTAGGTAAGAAACGTTCTTGCTAGAAACCCATAGCAGCCACGTAAAACATGCAAACAACAATTAGAGGACGTCTAACTTGTTTTTGCAGGGTATGCTATGTGATGTGATATGGCCAAGAAGAATGTGATGAATGATATGTGATGTATGAGATTGATCATGTTCTTGTAATAGGAATCACGACTTGCATGTCGATGAGTATGACAACCGGCAGGAGCCATAGGAGTTGTCTTTATTTATTGTATGACATGCGTGTCATTAAACAACGCCATGTAATTACTTTACTTTATTGCTAACCGGTAGCCATAGTAGTAGAAGTAATAGTTGGCGAGACAACTTCATGAAGACACGATGATGGAGATCATGATGATGGAGATCATGGTGTCATGCCGGTGACGATGATGATCATGGAGCCCCGAAGATGGAGATCAAAAGGAGCAATATGATATTGGCCATATCATGTCACTATTTGATTGCATGTGATGTTTATCATGTTTATACATCTTATTTTCTTAGAACGACGGTAGTAAATAAGATGGCCCCTCATTAAAATTTCAAGAAAGTGTTCCCCCTGACTGTACACCGTTGCGAAAGTTCGTCGTTTCGAAGCACCACGTGATGATCGGGTGTGATAGATTCTTATGTTCACATACAACGGGTGTAAGCCAGATTTACACACGCGAAACACTTAGGTTAACTTGACGATCCTAGCATGTACAGACATGGCCTCGGAACACAAGAGACTGAAAGGTCAAGCATGAGTCGTATGGAGGATACGATCAACATGAAGATGTTCACCGATGATGACTAGTCCGTCTCACGTGATGATCGGACACGGCCTAGTTGACTCGGATCATGTAATCACTTAGATGACTAGAGGGATGTCTATCTGAGTGGGAGTTCATGAGATGAACTTAATTATCCTGAACATAGTCAAAAGATCTTTGCAACTTATGTCGTAAGCTCGCGCTTTAGTTCCACTGTTTAGATATGTTCCTAGAGAAAATATAGTTGAAAGTTGATAGTAGCGATTATGCGGACAGTAGAAAGCTTATGTCCTTAATGCACCGCTCAGTGTGCTGAACCCCAAACGTCGTTTGTGGATGTTGCGAACATCGGACATACACGTTTTGATAACTACGTGATAGTTCAGTTAAACGGTTTAGAGTTGAGGCACCAAAGATGTTTTCGAAACGTCGCAGAACATATGAGATGTTTCGAGGGCTGAAATTGGGATTTCAGGCTCGTTCCCACGTCAAGAGGTATGAGACCTCCGACGATTTTCTTAGCCTGCAAACTAAGGGAGAAAAGCTCAATCGTTGAGCTTGTGCTCAGATTGTCTGAGTGCGACAATCACTTGAATCGAGTGGGAGTTGATCTTCCAGAAATAGTGATGTTTCTCCAAAGTCATTGCCACCAAGCTGCTAGAGCTTCGTGATGAACTATAACATATCAGGGATAGATATCATGATCCTTGAGGTATTCGCGATGTTTGACACCGCGAAATTAGAAATCAAGAAGGAGCATCAATTGTTGATGGTTAGTGAAACCACTAGTTTCGAGAAGGGCAAGGGCAAGAAGGGATACTTCATGAAACAGCGAGTCAGCTGCTGCTCTAGTGAAGAAACCCAAGGTTGAACCCAAACCCGAGACTAAGTGCTTCTGTGATAAGGGGAACAGTCACTAAGAGCGGAATTACCCTAGATACTTGGTAGATGAGAAGGCTGGCAAGGTCGATAGAAGTATATTGGATATACATTATGTTAATGTGTACTTTACTAGTACTCCTAGTAGCACCAGGGTATTAGATACCGGTTCGGTTGCTAAGTGTTAGTAACTCGAAATAAAAGCTACGGAATAAACGGAGACTAGCTAAAGGTGAGCTCACGATATGTGTTGGAAGTGTTTCCAAGTTTGATGTGATCAAACATCGCACGCTCCCTCTACCATCGAGATTGGTGTTAGACCTAAATAATTGTTATTTGGTGTTTGCGTTGAGCATAGACATGATTGGATTATGTCTATCGCAATACGGTCATTCATTTAAGGAGAATAATAGTTACTCTGTTTATTTGAATAATACCTTCAATGGTCTTACACCTAAAATAAATGGTTTATTGAATCTCGATCGTAGTGATACACATGTTCATGCCAAAAGATATAAGATAGTAATGATAGTACCACCTGCTTGTGGCACTGCCATGTAAGTGATATTGGTATAAAACGCATGAAGAAGCTCCATGTTGATGGATCTTTGGACTCACTCGTTTTTGAAAAGTTTGAGACATGCGAACCATGTCTATTGGTGTATATGCATGAAGAAACTCCATGCAAATGGACCGTTTGGACTCACTTGATTTTGAATCACTTGAGATATGCAAATCATACCACATGGGCAAGATGACTGAAAAGCCTCGTTTTCAGTAAGATGGAACAAGATAGCAACTTGTTGGAAGTAACACATTTTCATGTGTGCAGTCCAATGAATGCTGAGGCATGCAGTGAATATCGTTATGTTCTTACTTCACAGATGATTCGAGTAGATGTTGAGTATATTTACTTGATGAAACATAAGTCTGAATTATTGAATGGTTCAAGTAATTTTAGAGTGAAGTTGAAGATCATCATGACAAGAGGATAAATGTCTATGATATGATCATAGAGATGAGTATCTGAGTTATGAGCTTTGGCACGCAATTAAGACATTGTGGAAAATGTTTCACAATTAATACCGCCTGGAACACCATAGTGTGATGGTGTGTCCGAACATCATAGTTGCACCCTATTGGATATGGTGCGTACCATGATGTCTCTTATCAAATTACCACTATCGTTCATGGGTTAGGCATTAGATACAACCACATTCACTTTAAATAGGGCACCACGTAATTCCGTTGAGATGACACCGTATGAACTATGGTTTAGAGAAACCTAAGCTGTCATTTCTTAAAGGTTTGGGGCTGCGACGCTTATGTGAAAAAGTTTCAGGTTGATAAGCTCGAACCCAAAACGGATAAAATGCATCTTCATAGGACACCCAAAACAGTTGGTTATACCTCCTAATTCAGATCCGAAAGCAATAGGGATTGTTTCTTGAATCGGGCCCTTTCTCGAGGAAAAGTTTGTCTCGGAAAGTTGAGTGGGAGGATGGTGGAGACTTAATGAGGTTATTGAACCATCACTTCAATCAGTGTGTAGCAGGGCACATGAAGTTGTTCATGTGGCACCTACACCAATTGAAGTGGAAGCTGATGATAGTGATCATGGTGCTTCAGATCAAGTCACTACCGGACCTCGTAGGTCGACAAGGACGCGTACTACTTCAGAGTGGTACGCACTCCTATCTTAGAGGTCATGTTGCTAGACAACAATGAACCTACAAGCTATGGGGAAGCGATGGTGGGCCCAAATTCCGACAAATGGTTAGAAGCCATGAAATCCGAGATAGGATCCATGTATCAGAACAAAGTATGAACTTTGGTGGACTTGCCCAATGATCGGCAAGCCATTGAGACAAATGGATCTTTAAGAAGAAGACGGACGTGGATGGTAATGTCACCATCTATGAAGCTCGACTTGTGGTGAAGAGTTTTTCACAAGTTCAAGGAGTTGACTACGATGAGATTTTCTCATCCGTAGCGATGCTTAAGTCCGTCGGAATCATGTTAGCATTAGCTGCATTTATGAAATCTGGCAGATGGATGTCAAAATGAGTTTCCTTACCAGTTTTCGTAAGAAAAGGTTGTATGTGATACAATCAGAAAGGTTTTGTCGATCCTAAGGATGCTAAAAGGTATGCTAGCTCCAGCGATCCTTCCATGGACTGGAGTAAGCATCTCGGAGTTGGAATATGCACTTTGATAAGATGATCAAAGATTTTGGTTTATACAAAGTTTATAAGAAACTTGTATTTCCAAAGAAGTGAGTGGGAGCACTATAGAATTTCTGATGAGTATATGTTGTTGACATATTGTTGATCAGAAACGATGTAGAATTTCTAAAAAGCATATAGGGTTATTTGAAAAGTATTTTTCAAGGGAAAACATGGATTAAGCTACTTGAATATTGAGCATCAAGATCTATGATGATAGATCAAAATGCTTAATGATACTTTCAAAATGAGCACATACCTTGACGTAATCTTGAAGGTGTTCAAGATGGATCAGTCAAAGAAGGAGTTCTTGCCTGAGATGTAAGGTACGAAGTTAAGACTTAAAGCTCAACCACGGCAGAATAGAGAGAAAGGACGAAGGTCGTCCCCTATGCTTCAAACATAGGCTCTATAGTATGCTATGCTGTGTACCGCACCGGAAGTGTGCCTTGCCATGAGTCAGATCAAGGGGTACAAGAATGATCCAGGAATGGATCATTGGACAACGGTCAAAATTGTCCTTGGATTAAATAAGGACATGTTTCTCGAGTATGGAGGTGATAAAGAGTTCGGCGTAAAGGGTTACGTCGATGCAAGCTTTAACACCTATCCGAGAGACTCTGAGTAGCAAACCGGATGCGTATAGTGGAGCAACCATTTGGAATAGTTCCAAGTAGAGCGTGGAAGCAGCATTTATAGAATGACCTAGAGATTTGCGAAGTACATACGGATCTGAAAGTTGCAGACCCGTTGACTAAAACCTCTTTCACAAGCAAAACATGATCAAACCCCAGAACTCATTGAGTCTTAATCACATGATGATGTGAACTAGTTTAATGACACTAGTAAACTCTTTGGATGTTGGTCACATGGCGATGTGACGTGTGAATGTTAATCACATGACGATGTGAACTAGATTATTGACTCTAGTGCAAGTGGGAGACTGTTGGAAATATGCCCTAGAGGCAATAATAATTAGTTATTATTATATTTCCTTGTTCATGATAATCGTTTATTATCCATGCTATAATTCTATTGATAGGAAACTCAGATACATGTGTGGGTACATAGACAACACCATGTCCCTAGCAAGCCTCTAGTTGACTAGCTCGTTGATCAATAGATGGTTACGGTTTCCTGACCATGGACATTGGATGTCATTGATAACGGGATCACATCATTGGGAGAATGATGTGATGGACAAGACCCAATCCTAAGCCTAGCACAAAGATCGTGTAGTTCGTATGCTAAAGCTTTTCTAATGTCAAGTATCATTTCCTTAGACCATGAGATTGTGCAACTCCCGGATACCGTAGGAATGCTTTGGGTGTACCAAATGTCACAACGTAACTGGGTGGCTATAAAGGTGCACTACAGGTATCTCCGAAAGTATCTGTTGGGTTGGCACGAATCGAGACTGAGATTTGTCACTCCTGTTAACGGAGAGGTATCTCTAGGCCCACTCGGTAGGACATCATCATAATGTGCACAATGTGACCAAGGGGTTGATCACAGGATGATGTGTTATGGAACGAGTAAAGAGACTTGCCGGTAACGAGATTGAACAAGGTATCGGGATACCGACGATCGAATCTCGGGCAAGTACTATACCGCTAGACAAAGGGAATTGAATACGGGATTGATTGAATCCTTGACATCGTGGTTCATCCGATGAGATCATCGTGGAACATGTGGGAGCCAACATGGGTATCCAGATCCCGCTGTTGGTTATTGACCGGAGAACGTCTCGGTCATGTCTGCATGGTTCCCGAACCCGTAGGGTCTACACACTTAAGGTTCAGTGACGCTAGAGTTGTTATGGGAAATAGTATGTGGTTACCGAAGGTTGTTCGGAGTCTCGGATGCGATCCCGGACGTCACGAGGAGTTCCGGAATGGTCCGGCGGTGAAGATCGATATATTGGACGAAGGGTATTGGAGCCCGAAAGTGTTCCGGGGGTACCAGGCTATGGCCAGCATGACCGAAAGGTGTTTCGGGAGCCCCGGCAAGTGTTGGAGGGCCTCATGGGCCAAAGGGGAAGGGGCAAACCAGCCCACTAAGGGGTGGTGCGCCCCTCCCAGCCCCTCTCACGTAACCAGGAGAGGTGGGGCGCCTCCCCTAGGGCAGCCCCCCTTCCCGGCTTGGGGGGCAAGTTTCCTAGGGGGTGGGGGCGCCCAAACCCATCTAGGGTTTCCCCTGTGGCCGCCGCCCCTCCCCTAGGGAACCCTAGGGCGCCTCCTCCACCCCCTTACCCCTATATATAGTGAGGGAGAGAGAGGGAAGCCGCACCCTAGCCCTGGCGCCTCCCTCTCCCTCTCCAACACCTCCTCCCTCTCCATAGAGCTTGGCGAAGCCCTGCCGAGATCCCTGCTGCATCCACCACCACGCCGTCGTGCTGATGGATCTCCCTCAACTTCTCCTCTCCCCTTGCTGGATCAAGAAGGAGGAGACGTCCCCGGGCTGTACGTGTGTTGAACGCGGAGGTGCCGTCCGTTCGGCGCTAGGATCATCGGTGATTTGGATCACGACAAGTACGACTCCTTCAACCCTGTTCTCTTGAACGCTTCCGCTTAGCGATCTACAAGGGTATGTAGATGCACTCTCCTTCCCCTCGTTGCTGGTTTCTCCATAGATAGATCTTGGTGACACGTAGGAAAATTTTGAATTTCTGCTATGTTCCCGAACAGTAGTCGCGGGGCTCTCTCACGGCGCCGGCTGTAGGCTCCATGAGGGGGTTCTGCCCAGAAGGAACCAACAAAGATTAGAAGCCGGAGTCGGCTGCAGAAAGACCAAACTACATAAAGACGCGACTTACCACTGGAGGGGCGTTGTCACACGAGTACGGCTCCTTGCCGAACTGCCAGTCCTCCGTGAACTCGCAGTGTGCAATGTGGTTCACCAAGTTCGCCACCTCCCTGCGGGGCATCTCCTTGGTGCACAGCCGGCTCGGGTCGTGGCGGCCGCTCATCTGACAGATGAGGTGAGGCCGTCCTTGGAGTGGGAGGACTCGGCGCGCCACGAAGGCGGCCAGAAGGTCGGATCCGACGAGGCCCTCCGACTGCAGCAGAACTCGGAGTCGCGCTACGGCGGCGGCTCCGGAAGGAGTCAGCGACTTGGACCGGTGAGACCAACTGGGAAGCCTCCCAGTTAAAGGAGCGGGGTTGAAGGGCGGCAGGTTGACCCAGTCGCCGTCGGTGGAGAGGTTCTTCACATAGAAGTAGGAGCGCTGCCACATCTTCACCGACTTTATCAGCGAGATGGGAGGAAAGGGGTTGTCGGCCGACGAGCGCCGCACCGCGATATAGGTGCCGCACTGAGCCGGCGTGCCGAGCTTCGAAGAGAAAAATTCCCCCCACAACTCAAGGGTGGGGAGAACGCCGAGGAAACCTTCGCACAGAGTGGCGAAGGCGGAGAGCAACACCACCGCATTTGGGGTGAGGTGGTGCGGCTGAAGGTTGTGGAACTCCAGGAACGAGCGGAAGAAACCGCTCGCCGGCAGCCCCAGCCCGCGCATGAGGTGTGAGCGGAAGACGACCCGCTCGCCCTCCTCTGGCGCGGGCCGGATCTCTCCCGCCGGCGCGGGACGGGAGTGCACGAGGTCCGCACTAGGGAGACGGCGGGTCCGGCGGAGGAACTCGATATGTTCCGCCTCCACATCCGAACCGTCCCACATGCCGGAGCACGAGGCAGGGGGCGCGGCGGAGGAGGAACTCATCGCCGAGGTGAGAGGTGCTCTTGCTCGCGGCGGAGGAAGAAGAGAAGGCAGGAGAGCGGGGGAGAGGATGCACGTACGATACCGCCCCGCTCCTCTCCACCTATTTATAGCCCTATGGGCTGAGGAGCCGAGGGGGCGGGCGTGGGATTAACTGCGCACGAAGCCCCACGCCGCCCCACGATTTACCCCACGAAGTTACTGCGCGTAGTAACGACATGGGGAAGCCAACCGTTCGCGACCGCAGCGGATCCGTTCGGAAGCCGAGGCGCGGTAGTGGCGGGCCCCGCCTGACGGCCCGTCCCGTCGCGCGCGTGGGTGAGCAGACTACCCTCCCCATGCGGCGCCGCGCGATAGGACCGCCTCGATGGCAGCAGGGAAGCGTATCCGATACGCCGCCTGATTTCCCGCTGCAACTTACAAACAGTGGCCCCTCGCTGAACAAGTCTGACTTCGGCGAGTCGGCCCAAAGAGGTCAACGGCCGAGTCTCAGAGTCGGCGCTGGGAAGCTTGAAACTGCTGAAGCCCCACGAGGCGGCGTCCGCAGGGCTTCACCAGCTTCGGGGACTACTGTCGAAGTAATGGGCCACGGGTAGGCTGACCCGGGACCCAGGATCTTTCAAGACATCGGGGCAAGCCACGCCCCTCCAGCCGAGTCCCAGCTGGCGACCTCCAGAGAGGCCGAGTCCCAGCTGGCGATCTCCCGAGAAGCCGAGTCTCAGCTGGCGATCTCCGGAGGAGCCGAATCCCAGATGACGACTTCGAAGCAAGCCGACTCCAAGCTGGCGACCTCCAGGAGTGCCGACTGTGGGAGTCGGCCCATGACACTCCACAAAGCCCGACGCGGGGTACGATCACGACGTGGCCGTCCCTCCCTGCCTACGAGGGCCCGGCATGGCTACAGTGAGCCGTATCGCTGGGAGATCTCCGGCGAGGCGCGGCACTGTTGCCGTGCCTGCCCTGACCTCAACCACAGTGCGCAACGCACTGTGCCCACGACGCCGGCCTGTACGGCCCGAAGGCCGCGGGGCCGCCCGTCAGTGGGTGAACCGAAGGCGGCCGGAGCGCCCGAAGACGGCCCTGTGGGAGTCGGCCTCCTGGGAGTCGGCCGTCTCCCCTCCAGGGCCCCACAAGCCATAAACCAGATTGGATGGGGAGTGGCGACAGTGATCGCCTGATAGACGGCGGTACTGTTGCCACGACCCAATGACCAAGCCTGCGTCATCAGGAGTGCCGCACAGTGTCCGTCCTGTCCGCGGGACCCGCCAGTCGGCGGTCCCCAGGAGCCGGCGGGAAGGACAGTAACATGAGAGACAGATGGCTGGGACCCATACCCAACCGGATTACCATTGTATCCCCGGGGGGGTAGGCCTATATAAACCCCCCGGGGCACCCATGCAAAGGGTTCGGACCTTGATAGAGATAGACACATAGCCCAGGGAGGAGAGAACTAGCCTTGCTCTCTCCTGCCCCCCGACACAGCTCTAGGAGCACCATTGTAGTCACCTTGCTATAGTGACCATGCGGAGACCCCGCAGAGCAGCAGTAGGGGTGTTATCTCCCCTGAGAGCCCCGAAGCTGGGTAAGATTCGC
The DNA here is from genome assembly GCF_018294505.1 of Triticum aestivum. Taxonomy (NCBI): domain Eukaryota; kingdom Viridiplantae; phylum Streptophyta; class Magnoliopsida; order Poales; family Poaceae; genus Triticum; species Triticum aestivum. Next base: position 630,528,362 of record NC_057807.1, read on the forward strand.
CGGCGTGCATGTCTACGCCTTATCCCGTTTCCAGGCACCGGCGACGTTCTACTCGCCCCCACCATGATAAGCCATCCTTTGGCATATGTCGCACCCAACCCCCGACAGCCGGGCAAACCCAACTATTGACCCAAGACATGATTCAAAGCGGATGCATATAATGCTATAAGTTCAGGGTGTCGCACTGTCGAAAGTGTTCGGACTTTTCTTGCCGTGTTATGGGGTACACTGAAGCCCCTGGCGAGCCGGACGTACCAAAGTGTACGGGTGCAACAAATAAGCAGTAAAGGAAAGGGGTAAATAAATGTAATAGTAAGCTGACGCTGTACATTATTTTCCCTTGTTATTCAAATAATACGTCAAAGCGTACATATACAAGTAGTGCGATAAGCAAAATAGGATTGTTTGACACATCCTGACTAGGAGCGAGCTGTGTGCGGGTATGTAAAATAGGTATAACAATCATTATCAGAGACCACCTGAGGATTCCCTTGTATGCCAAAGCTTCTTGTCTTCTTGGTGTGTCCGTCCCACTATGGGTCCGATAGTCGGTCTATCGGGAGAGCCTCCCAAAGATAGGGGCCTGAAAGAAAAAAGGTGTAAAGATGCGTGAATCCTGGGGGGTCGATCTGCATTGTGGGCCGTGTCATAGCGTGCCTCCGCCTGTACACAAATTTTGCCGCTTCACTAGGACTAGGACGGAGGCCAAATTGCTAGTCGAGCTCTGGACGTGCCGGATGATCCTGTTGCGGGTACTCCGGACTCGCTCGACGGTGTCCGGGTTCTTTATCGCCGAATTGTCTGTTTGCCTAAGAAGGCTGTTTTGTACTTCTGCCGCGAGGGCCGTGGTGTGCTCCTCCGTACGGAGTGAGCGCTCTGTGTTTCCATTAACTGTTATAACCCTGCGAGGTCCTGGCATTTTGAGCTTGAGGTATGCATAATGCGGTACCACATTGAATCTGGCAAATGCGGTTCGTCCCAGCAATGCATGATAGCCACTGCAGAAGGGGACGATGTCGAAGATTAACTCCTCGCTTCGGAAATTGTCCGGAGATCCGAAGACCACTTCCAGTATGATTGAGCCCGTGCAACGGTCCTCCACACCTGGTATGACACCTTTGAAGGCGGTTTTTGTGGGCTTGATCCTTGAGGGGTCGATGCCCATTTTGCACATTGTATCCTGATAGAGCAGGTTCAGGTTGCTGCCACCGTCCATAAGGACTCGCGTGAGGTGGAATCCATCGATGATGGGGTCGAGGACCAATGCGGCAGAACCGCCATGACGGATACTGGTAGGATGGTCCCTGCGATCGAAAGTGATCGGACAAGAGGACCATGGGTTGAACTTTGGGGCAACTGGCTCCATTGCATAGATGTCCCTTAGTGCACGCTTCTGTTCCCGCTTGGGAATATGGGTTGCGTATATCATATTCACTATTTTCACCTGGGGAGGGAATTTCTTCTGTCCTCCTATGTTCGGCGGCCGGGGCTCCTCATTGTCATCGCTATGCAGCCCCTTTTCCTTGTTTTCGGCATTCAACTTGCCAGCTTGTTTAAACACCTAGCATTCTCTGTTGGTGTGGTTGGCTGGTTTATCGGGGGTGCCGTGAATTTGACATGAGCGATCGAGTATGCGGTCCAGACTGGACGAGCCCAGATTGTTTCTTTTGAATGGCTTTTTCCGCTGTCCGGATTTAGAGCCTCTGAATCCGGCATTGACTGCCGTGTCTTCGGCGTTGTCGCCATTGTTGTGATGCTTGTGTCTATTGTGTTGTGGCTTGCCGTTGCTAACTCTGGCATCTGAATCTCCGGAGTTTTTTGGTGTGATGTTGTATGAGCCAGCCATCTGTCCTCGCCCGTGCAAAAGCGGGTCATGAGTGTCGTGAGGGCTGCCATGGACTTTGGCTTCTCTTGGCCGAGGTGTCGGGCGATCCATTCGTCACGGATGTTATGCTTGAAGGCTGCTAAGGCTTCGGCATCCGGACAGTCGACAATTTGGTTCTTTTTAGTTAGGAACCGAGTCCAGAATTTCCTGGCTGACTCTCCGGGCTGTTGGGTTATGTGACTTAAGTCATCAGCATCTGGTGGTCGCACGTAAGTGCCCTGGAAGTTGTCAAGGAATGTGTCTTCCAGGTCTTCCCAACTGCCAATGGAGCTTGCTGGCAGGCTATTCAGCCAATGTCGAACCGGTCCTTTGAGCTTAAGTGGTAGGTACTTGATGGCATGTAGGTCATCGCCGCGGGCCATGTGAATGTGTAGGAGAAAATCTTCAATCCATACTGCGGGGTTTGTTGTGCCATCATATGATTCAATGTTCACGGGTTTAAACCCTTCTGGGAATTCATGACCCATTACTTCATCAGTGAAGCATAGGGGGTGTGCAGCGCCTCTATGCCGGGCTATATCCCGACGTAGTTCAAATGAGTCTGGTCTATTGTATTCGGCCTGGACGGACTTTTGTTTATTGTATCCGACATGACGGTCATCGTCACGCGTTGTGGCGCGCTCCCGTGATCCGTAGATCAATCTTGACTGTCCTGCTTTGTTTTCCAATACGTCTCGCAGGTCCTTCATGTAGCCCCGGGCCTTAGTATTATTGTTTGATTGGCGACGGGGTGTGGTCTGGACTTCGGGCTGGTACGCCGCTCTATCTTGGCCACGGGGTGGCCGGTCAGCCGCATCATGCGCTGGTAGTGTGGGTTTTAACGCCTCCTCCTCGAGTTGAGGTAGCAACCTGCGCTTTGGGTAACTTTTTGGTAGGGAGCTCGAGTCCGTATTCCTCGGCAGCCAGGACCTCGATCCATCTATCAGTTAGCAGATCTTGATCAGCTTGAAGCTATTGCTGCTTTTTCTTCAGGCTTTTTGCAGTGGCTATAAGCCGGTGCTTGAAGTGCTCCTGCTCAACGGGATCCTCAGGCACGACAAATTCTTCGTCGCCAAGGCTCACTTCGTCTTCGGAGAGAGGCATGTAATTATCATCCTCTGATTCTCCATCTGTTACATGTTCCTTAGGGCTAGCTTGCCCATCTTCTTACTTGGCCTGCTCAAAGCCTGGCTGGGCGGGATTGTTTTCGTCTTCAGCATCATCCGAATTGTTATCATCTCTTGTGCCGGTATCACTATTTTTGCTATGGCGGGGCTTGGAGCGGCGCCTATGACGCCGGTGCCTAGATTGCTTCTACATGAGATTATCTTCCGTTGCCTCATCGCCATTGCTTTCTTTGGGGGTGTCCACCATGTATATATCATATGACGAGGTGGTTGTCCAGCGCCCTATAGGTGGTGGTTCCTATTCTTCTCCTACATCGTCGTCCATACCATCGATGTCTTCGGAGTTGAAATCAAGCACGTCAGTTAAGTCATCGACGGTGGCTATTAAGTGGGTGGTGCGTGGGGAACAAATTTCTTCATCATCCGCTTCCCACTCGAGCCGGACATAGTTCGGCCAAGAGTCTCCTGACAAGGAGAGAGACCTTAATGAATTTAGCACATCACCTAAGGGTGAGTGCTGAAAGATATCCGCGGAGGTGAACTCCATGACCGGTGCCCAATCATATTCGATAGGCACGGACGTACGCGGTTCGGATCCTATAGCCGGAGACGAGTCCGAGGGTCCGATGACACCGGCCTCATAGGAGGTGGGGTCAGTGTTCGGCTCCAAGACCGATGAGTGTGCGGCCTCCGTGGCGGGGTCCATCCACCCATCCTCAGATGGCACAATATGCTCTGGATTGATTCCCGGGGCCACCGCAGGCGCGACCTCCCGAACACTGTCCGATGGCAGATCTAAGTCATACTCATCATGACTGTTCGGTGCACCTGACACGGGCTCGAATCCGTCGAAGATCAAGTCTCTGCGGATGTCGGCAGTATAGTTCAAGCTTCCAAACCTGACCAGATGGCTAGGGGTGTAGCTATCGATCTGCTCCAGATGGCCAAGCGAGTTGGCCCGCAGTACGAAGCTGCCGAGCACGAAGATCTGTCCGGGAAAGAAAACCTCCCCCTGGACCGCGTCGTTGAAGATGATTGAAGGAGCCATCAAGCCTTATCGTGACAGCATAATGGAACTCTCAATGAAAGCACCAATGTCGGTGTCAAAACCGGCGGATCTCGGGTAGGGGGTCCCGAACTGTGCGTCTAAGGCTAATGGTAACAGGAGGCGGGGGACAAGATGTTTACCCAGGTTCGGGCCCTCTCGATGGAGGTAATACCCTACTTCCTGCTTGATTGATCTTGATGATATGAGTATTACAAGAGTTGATCTACCACGAGATCGTAGAGGCTATGAAGGAAATATGCCCTAGAGGCAATAATAAAGTTATTATTTATTTCCTTATATCATGATAAATGTTTATTATTCATGCTAGAATTGTATTAACCGGAAACATAATACATGTGTGAATACATAGACAAACATAATGTCACTAGTATGCCTCTACTTGACTAGCTCGTTGATCAAAGATGGTTATGTTTCCTGACCATAAACATGAGTTGTTATTTGATTAACGGGATCACATCATTAGAAGAATGATGTGATTGACTTGACCCATTCCGTTAGCTTAGCACTTGATCGTTTAGTATGTTGCTATTGCTTTCTTCTTCATGACTTATACATGTTCCTACAACTGTGAGATTATGCAACTCCCGTTTACCGGAAGAACACTTTGTGTTCTACCAAACGTCACAACGTAACTGGGTGATTATAAAGGATCTCTACAGGTGTCTCCAAAGGTACATGTTGAGTTGGCGTATTTCGAGATTAGGTTTTGTCACTCCGATTGTCGGGGAGGTATCTCTGGGCCCTCTCGGTAATGCGCATCACTATAAGCCTTGCAAGCAATGTAGCTAATGAGTTGGTTACGGGATGATGCATTACATAACGAGTAAAGAGACTTGACGGTAACGAGATTGAACTAGGTATTGAGATACCGACGATCGAATCTCGGGCAAGTAACATACCGATGACAAAGGGAACAATGTATATTGTTATGCGGTTTGACCGATAAAGATCTTCATAGAATATGTAGGATCCAATATGAGCATCCAGGTTCCGCTATTGCTTATTGACCGGAAATGTGTCTCGGTCATGTCTACATAGCTCTCGAACCCGTAGGGTCCGCACGCTTAAAGTTTTGATGACGGTTATATTATGAGTTTATGAGTTTTGATGTACCGAAGGTTGTTCGGAGTACCGGATGTGATCACGGACATGACGAGGAGTCTCGAAATGGTCAAGATATGAAGATTGATATATTGGAAGCCTATATTTGCATATCGGATGTGTTCCGGGTGAAATCGGGATTTTACTGGAGTACCGAGGGGTTACTAGAACCCCCCGGGGGCTTAATGGGCCATAGTGGGCCTTAGTGAAGAAGAGGAGAGGAGGCCAGGCAGGGCCGCGTGCCCCTCCCCCCTAGTCTGAATAGGACAAGGAGAGGGGGTGGCGCCCTCCTTTCCTTCCTCTCTCTCCCTCCTCTTTCCCCCCTTCTCCTAATCCAACAAGGAAGGGAGGGAGTCCTACTCCCGGTGGGAGTAGGACTCCTCCTGGCGCGCCTCCTCCTGGCCGGCCACCCCTTCCCCCTTTGCTCCTTTATATACGGGGGCAGGGGGGCACCTCTAGACACAACAACAACAGATAATTGATCTCTTAGCCGTGTGCGGTGCCCCCCTCCACCTTAGTCCTCCTCGATAATATTGTAGTGGTGCTTAGGCGAAGCCCTGCGATGGTAGAACATCATCATCGTCACCACGCCGTCGTGCTGACGGAACTCTCCCTCGACACTCGGCTGGATCGGAGTTCGAGGGATGTCATCGAGCTGAACGTGTGCTAGAACTCGGAGGTGTTGTGCTTTTGGTGCTTGATCGGTCGGGCCATGAAGACGTACGACTACATCAACCTCGTTGTTCTAACGCTTCCGCTTTCGGTCTACGAGGGTACATGGACAACACTCTCCCCTCTCGTTGCTATACATCACCATGATCTTGCGTGTGCGTAGGAATTTTTTTGAAATTACTACGTTCCCCAACAGGCTAAACCCTAGAAGCTAGCCAATGATTATGATTGTCCTTGTCCTACGGACTAAACCCTCCGGTTTATATAGACATCGGAGGGGGATAGGGTTACACAGAGTCGGTTACAGAGAAGGAGATCTACATATCCGAATTGCCAAGCTTGCCTTCCACGCAAAGGAGAGTCCCATCCGGACACGGGACGAAGTCTTCAATCTTGTATCTTCATAGTCCAACAGTCCGACCAAAGTATATAGTCCGGCTGTCTGAGGACCCCTTAATCCCGGACTCCCTCAGTCATCGTCACGCATTGGGGCGCGCCCCCGCGGTCCATAGATCGATCTTGACTGTCCTACTTTGTTTTTCAATTTATCTCGCAGGTCGTGCGTGTAGCCCTGGGCCTTGGTGTTTTTAGTTGTTCGGCCACGTGGTGCGGGCTGGTATTCGGGCTGATACACCGCTTTGTCTCGGCCATGAGGTGGTCGGTTAGCCACATCATGCGTTGGTATTGTAGGTTCTAGTGCCTCGTCCTCGAATTGAGGTAACAGCCTGCGCCTCGGGTAACTTTTGGTTGGGCGCTCGAGTCCGTATTCCTCGGCTGCCAGGACCTCAGTTCATATGTCAGTTAGCAGATCTTGATCAGCTTGAAGTTGCTGCTGTTTTTTATTCAGGCTCTTTGTAGTGGCTATAAGCCGGCGCTTGAAGCGCTCCTGCTCGACGGGATCCTTAGGAATGATAAATTCTTCGTCGCCGAGGCTCAGCTCGTCTTTGGAGAGGGGCATGTAATTGTCATCCTCCGAATCTTCATCCATTGCTGTTCCTCAGGGCTAGCTTGCCCGTCCTCCAGTCCGGCCAGTTCGAAGCTTGGCTGGACTGGGTTGCTTTCATCTTCGGCATCGTCCGGAGTGCTATTGTCTCTTGTGCCGGTATCGCTGTTTTTGCTATGGCGGGGTTTAGAGTGGCGCCGCTGACATCGGCTCTTTGGTTGCTTCTCAAGAGGATTACCCTCTGTTGCATCCTGTTGATCCTCGCCATTGTTTTCCTTGGGTGTGTCCACCATGTATATGCCATATGATGAGGTGGTCGTCCAGCGCCCTGTGGGCGGTGGTTCCTGTTCTTCCCCGGCATCGTCATCCATACCATTGATTTCTTCGGAGTCGAAGTCAAGAATGTCGGTTAACTCGTCGACAGTGGCTATTAAGTGGGTGGTGGGTGGGCAATGAATTCCTTCGTCGTCCGCTTCCCACTCAAGCTAGACATAGTTCGGCCAAGGGTCTCCTGCCAAGGAGAGAGATTTTAACGAGTTTAGCATGTCGCCCAAGGGCGAATGCTCAAAGATATTCGCGGAGCTGAAGTCCATGATCGGTGCCCCGTTAGATTCGATGGGCACGGAGGTACGCAGTTCGGAGCCTATGGCCAGAAATGATTTCGAGGGTCCGATGACACAGACCTCGTTGGGAGTGGAATCTGTGTACAGCTCTATCGCCGTTGAGTGTGTGACTTTCGTGGCGGGGTTCATCCTCCCATCCTCGGACGGCACGATCTGCACTGGATCTAAGGCCAGGGCAGCTACAGGTGTGATCTCCCGAACACCGTCCGATGGCAGATCTAGGTCATGCTCATCGTGGCTGTAGGGTGCACCTGTCATGGGCTCGAATCCGTCGAAGATCAAATCTCCGCGGATGTCGGAAGTGTAGTTTAGACTTCCAAACCTGACCTGATGGCCAGGGGCATAGCTATCGATCTGCTCCAGATGGCCAAGTGAGTTGGCCCGCAGTGCGATGCCGCCGAATACGAAGATCCGTCTAGGGAGGAAGACCTCACCCTGGACCGCATCATCGTAGATGATTGAGGGAGCCATCAAGCCTTATGATGACGACACAGTGGAGCTCTCAATGAAAGCACCAATGTCGGTGTCAAAACCGGCGGATCTCGGGTAGGGGGTTGAGGGAGTCCTGGATTAGGGGGTCCTCGGACAGCTGGACTATGTACTTGTGCCGAACTATTGGACTATGAAGATACAAGATTGAAGACTTCGTCCCGTGTCCGGGTGGGACTCTCCTTTGTGTGGAAGGCAAGCTTGGCAATTCGGATATGTAGATTTCCTTCTCTGTAACCGACTCTGTGTAACCCTAGCCCCCTTCGGTGTCTATATAAACCGGAGGGTTTAGTCCGTAGGACAACAACAATCATAATCATAGGCTAGCTCCTAGAGTTTGGCTTCTATGGTCTCGTGGTAGATCAACTCTTGTAATACTCATATCATCAAGATCAATCAAGTAGGAAGTAGGGTATTACCTCCATAGAGAGGGCCCGAACCTGGGTAAACATTGTGCCCCCCGCCTCCTGTTACCATTAGCCTTAGACGCACAGTTCGGGACCCCCTACCCGAGATCCGCCGGTTTTGACACCGACATTGGTACTTTCGTTGAGAGTTCCACTGTGTCGTCACGGTAAGGCTTGATGGCTCGCCTTGTTATCAAGGACAACATCACCCCTGGGAGAGCCCTGGCTTTAGGCCAAACCCTCTGACTAGGCGGCTTCGTCATGACCACCCGTTCGGCCACCGTGCCGACGATGACTTCTCAGGTCATCAAAAACAGCCTCCACGTCAGCTCGGAATACACCGAGCAGATGGATCCAATGGAGCTCTTGTCCTTGAACGAGCTCTTGGATCGCATCACCACCTTGGGAGTCGCTACGGACTATGATCGGATTGGGCTTAAACCCGATCAAAGAGAGATTAACTCTCCGCCGGTCACCCATCAGATAGCGGTGGTGGAGGAGCAATGCAGCGATTCTTCCTCTATTCTGAGGACGAACTATGTCCAGATTCCCGAGCTCTCCAAGCCGGATACCCGTTTGCGGGAGGACATGACCCGAACTCCGAACTTAGAATCGGATAGCGGGCTGGCCAGAAAAATTGGGCAACATCCTGGAACCTGAACTGCCAAGTTTGGAAGCTCCTCTGCCCCTGGGTCTCAGATCGGGTCAGGGTTTGGACTTAAATCCACCCACCCACCTAGATACAAGCGATCTTTCCCACATTAGACAACAATCCCAAGAGACAGTACATCACTTTTGGGCTAGATTCCTCCTTGTAATGAGCAAGGTCAAGGACTGTCGCGAGGAAGACGCAATCTCATTCTTTTGCAAAAATTGCACGGACAAGGGAATCCTCAACGCCATAAGTCGTCGTGACATAGCACACTTCGTTGACTTGATAGCCATAGTACAGAAGTAATGTGCAATGGAAAGCGCCTGGAAAAACCCAAGCAAAATTCCGGAATCCTCCGGCTCTCACTAAACCCCTTGTCCGAAGTAAAAGGGTGCACTCTCGCAAGTCACCTGATCCAATTACAAAGAAACCAAAGCCCACTACAGGGCGTGGAACCGTATTGGAGGGATGTCTCAATGGGCCATGCAAAATTCACACCACACCGGATACCATACCAACACACAGCCTTAGAGCATGTTGGATACTTCGGCAGGTGGCCAAGAGCGGCGAGGATCTCCTCATCAATGATACCGCAGAGCATCATCCCGCAGAAAACAACAATACCGTATTGACAGTATTCGAGACTTTTGCCTCAAATAACAAGCGCAAGAGAGCACTCCGCAGCCTCGCCGAAGTCTGCCATGTTGCAGCAATAAATCCATGGAGCGACACGGCCATAACCTTCAATGCCAGTGACGAACCTCAATTCCGAACAGTCCGAGCACCAGCCGCTTTGGTCCTTAGTCCAATTGTGGACGGCTTCCGGCTTACTAAAGTGCTCATGGACGGTGGCAGCGGATTAAACCTCATCTACGAGGAAACCCTCAACAAAATGGAAATAGACAAGAGCCGCATTGAGCAAAGCAGCACGACCTTCAGAGGAATTATCCCTAGTCGGGAGGCACGATGTGCGGGAAAAATCACACTAGATGTGGTATTCGGCAGACTGGAGAATTAAAGGTCCGAAGAAATCACATTACAAGTGGCCCCGTTCAGTAGCGGATACCACGCCCTTTTAGGGCGGGATGCATTCATGAGCTTCCAAGCTATACCCCATTACGGGTACATGAAGCTCAAGATGCCCGGGCCCAATGCAATCATCACTCTATCCAGTGATCCAGACGTAGCACTCCGCGCCGAAAACAAAACCGCCGCCCTGGCCCTTGAGGCATTATCCGAAGCCCTCACGACCGAAGAACTAACTTTGCTACGCTCCACAGTGGACAGGGACGACGTGATACTCGACAAATGATCCAAGTCCACCTCTTTCAAACCAGCGGATGAAATAGTCAAATTCCAAGTCCACCCAACAGACTGTACAAAAACAGCATCCATCGGCGCACAGCTGAACCCCACAATAGACGCTGCACTGCGGGCATTCTTGCGCGAGAATTGGGACATCTTCGCCTGGCACCCCTCAGACATGCCAGGTATCCCACGCAGGCTGGCCGAGCATAGCCTAAACATACTGAAGGGATACAAGACGGTCAAGCAGACTCTTCGACATTTTTTAGAACCTAAACGACAAGCCATGGGTGAGGAGCTAGCCAGGTTACTCGAAGCCGGATTCATCAGAGAAATAAAACACCCGGACTGGCTAGCAAACCTAGTGATGGTACCAAAGAAGGACAAATCCTGGCGCCTATGTGTCGATTTCAAGGACCTCAATAAGGCTTGCCCCAAGGATCCCTTCCCTCTTCCCCGCATCGATCAAATCATCGACGCTACCACAGGACACGACTCATTGTGCTTCCTCGACGCGTACTCTGGATACCATCAAATCAAGATGGCGGAGTCCGATCAAGCCGCAACGACATTCATCACTCCATACGGCCCCTTCTGTTTTAACACCATGCCTTTCGGGCTCAAAAATGCCAGTGCAACCTATCAACGCATGATTCAGACATGCCTGGAAAAAAAATCAGCAAAATAGTTGAGGCATACATAGACGACGTGGTCATCAAAACCAGACACGTCGAATCTTTAATAGATGACATGAGGCTTATGTTCGACAATCTCCGAACATATGACATCAAGCTCAATCCGGAAAAATGCGTATTCGGTGTTCCTGCCGGAAAGCTCCTGGGTTTCATCGTCTCCAATAGAGGAATTGAAGCAAATCCGGCTAAAATCCGAGCTTTGTCACAGTTGGCTACCCCAACAGACCTCAAGCAAATCCAGAAATTAACTGGATGCGTGGCTGCCTTAAGCCGCTTCATCTCCCGATTGGGAGAAAAGGCACTACCTCTCTATCGCCTTCTTCGACGCACCGAACACTTTGAGTGGACGGATGCGGCTACGGTCGGACTGGAAGAAATAAAGGCCCTCTTGGCCAGCAACCCAATCCTGGCCGAACCAAACATCGACGAACCCATGCTGTTATATATAGCTGCAACGCACCAAGTTGTAAGCGCAGTGCTCGTCGTCGAACAAGAGGAGGATGGACATAAGTTCTCACTTCAAAAGCTGGTATACTACGTATCCACTGACCTCACACCATGCAAATCACGGTACCCACATTATCAAAAAATAGCATACGCAGTCTTCATGGCATCCCGGAAACTACGATACTACTTTCAAGAGTGTTCAATCACGGTGGCCTCCGAAGTACCACTCAACGATATAATAAATAACCACGATGCCATGGGCCGGATTGCTAAGTGGGCCATCGATCTCCTCTCGTTCGACATCATATACAAACCACGACGAGCCATTAAGTCACAAGTACTGGCTAACTTCGTCGCCGAATGGACAGAAGCCGAACTCCCTAAAGAGTATGACGCATACTCCAATTGGATCATGCACTTTGCCGGCTCTAAGATGCTGGCAGGTCTGGGAGCGGGCGTTGTCCTGACATCCCCCCCGGAGATATAGTCCAATATGTACTCCAAATACTATACACAGACTCCAACAATGCAGCCGAATACGAGGCTTTGTTGCATGGTCTTTGGATGGTGGTCTCCATGGGCATTCAACGCCTAGAGGTGCGTGGGGATTCGAACCTCGCAATATCTCAAATAAATGGAGACTTTGACGCCAAGGACCCAAAAACGGCGGCTTACCGCAATGCCGTCCTCAAGATGTCAGCCCGGTTTGAGGGCTCGAATTCCATCATGTGGTCCGAGAAAACAATCAAGTGGCGTATATCCTCGCCCGCATCGGCGCTAAGCGCGACCCCGTCCCACCTAATATCTTCTTGGAAAGGTTGTTCAAGCCATCTGTGGTGTCGCAAGGGGAGACCGGCAATACTAGTCCGGATCCGACCACAACCCCGGATCCCGAACACACTGACATAATCGGAGGCTCCACCACCGAAATAACACCTTCGGCCCACGTGATCATGGTTGTCATTGCCCCGTGGACAGAACCCTTCTTAGCCTACCTAAATAGGCAAGAACTCCCCGAGGACCAAAATGAGGCACGTTGCATTGTGCAGCGCTCTAAAGCCTACAAGGTCCATGAGGGAGATCTTTATAAGAAAAGCGCTACCGGAGTACTCCAAAGATGCATCTCCGAAGAGGAAGGGCGACAGCTCTTGGCCGAACTTCACACTGGACTCGGCGGCCACCATGCCGCAGCTCAGGCCCTTGTAAGCAAGGCCTTCCATATAGGTTTCTACTGGCCGACAGCCCGACCAGGCGCACAGGACCTCGTCCAACATTGCGTCGGTTGCCAGCTTTTCGCAAACCAAAGCCATATGCCACCTACCGCTCTCCAAACAATCCCCATAACTTGGCCCTTTGCGGTCTGGGGGCTCGATATGGTCGGACCCCTTGAAGGAGGAAGCCATAAGAAAAAAATACCTATTGGTCATGGTAGATAAATTCACCAAATGGATAGAGGCCAAACCAGTTAAAACGGCCGAATCCGGACCAGTGATAGACTTCATATCAGGGATTGTACACCGTTACAGTGTCCCCCACAGCATCATCACCGATAATGGCTCCAACTTCACAGCCAATGAGGTGAAAACTTGGTGCGGCAACATGGGCATTAAGCTCGATTACGCCTCCGTCTATCACCCCCAAACAAACGGTCAAGTCGAACGAGCAAATGGTCTTATTATGAGCGGCATCAAACCCAGACTAGTGCGATCCTTGAAGGAATTAGATACACACTGGGTCGAGGAGCTCGACTCTGTACTATGGGGACTGCGGACCACGCCGAATCACACTACTGGATACACACCATTCTTCATGGTGTACGGCGCAGAGGCGGTATTGCCCTGCGATATCATTCATGACTCACCACGAGTGTGCATGTATGAAGAGAGAGAAGCCGAGCTTGATCGGCAGGACAGTCTAGATGCCTTGGAGGAGGAGCGCGATGTCGCAAAAGCCCGTTCCGCATTCTATCAGCAACAGGCTCGAAGGTATCAAAGCAGAGAAGTACGGGCCAAAACTTATAACGTTGGTGAAGTCGTTCTATGCCTACCGGAGAAGAAAAAGGACAAGCTCAAGCCCAAGTGGGAGGGTCCCTTCATCATTGATAAAGTTCCCACCAGAGGAGCGTACCGCCTGCATGATGCATTAGATAATTGACTCGAGCCGAACCCATGGAACGCGGCCAGACTCCGAAGATTCTACGCCTAGCGCCGAACTCTGTGTTCGTCTCCTTACCTCCGCCCTTTTTAAATTATATCCTCTTTCTTTCTTTCTTTTTTCTTATGGCCCTAAAAAGCTTCAAGTGTGACTCGACTACACAATCTTGACGCGCTATGCACACTCACTATACCTGGGGGCTTCTTATACAGAAGCTTAATATAATTATCTTCCGGGCTTCATGCCCACTACATATGTGTCACTTTTCCATATGTACCTTTTCTTCGCCATTATATGCATCGATATGACTTAAGTTTTGGCCAAGCTGGGTTGCCTGGCTCCTGTATTTATGCCCTACGTTCCCGTTAGTTCAGCTAGGGCATAAGGGGAGCACCTCTGTGATTGTTACTGCCGGGTCCGCTGGACGTGTACCTCAGACTGGGTGAAGCCGAAAGCTAGCGTTCTTAAGGGAATATTCGGTCGGTGAACAAAAGATGTTTCTTACCTATTACAATATAAACCCCCAGATGTTTCATATCCTGCGTGTCTGTTCGCAGTTCGGACATGCACATTAATGCATGCGTACCCAGGGAAAGGAACCCTTAACGGAACTATTCTCCCTGGAAGATGTTTCTTACTATCCATGTAATATAACATAGCTAGTTGGGCACTTGTCTGTTCAAGCACTTATGACCCCTAAGCCTGGTTTCCACCCGTACCCCGGTTTACATAACTGAGCGGGTATTCGGATACACTCCGGACTGTCGGGTCCGGAGGTTGAAGCAAAAAGGTCCGCCATGACAAATGATTTACAATCCGGCTAGGGACAAAATATGTCATTTGAGTCCCTTAGACTGGCTAAATTCTTCTTCTATACCATCCAACAGGCTGTCTAGCCTACAATCCTGTTGGGAATACTTTGCGGCTAATCCTACCTGGTCATATACCAGACTAACGGGGATCTCTTCCCATTTGACCCTACAGGTCCGACCAGGGCCATGTGATTCGGATCAACCTTGGTGTACCGCATTTTTACGATGGCCCAGGCTTCCCTCGCACCTTGTCGGCAGGCCGATATCTTCCATAATCGGAAGTGCCGCCGTGCTCCCTTGAGCATCTCTACAAGCCCCCCCCCCCCATGCCTCCTGGCAGGGAGGCGGACGGCCACAAGGCCTGGGCAATACCCTGAATCACCTGCCGAACTTGTTCGTGCAGTTGTGAAAGCTCTTGCAGAAGATCGCCTACGGATCCGGGCATCTCCTCTTCGGGACGACCTGTCAGCATACCTACAGACATAACTCTGTTAGCCCGTTTCTTCGCCGAACTGTATAAAGGTTCGTTGGAGCACATACTAAAAATGTCGCGTCGAAGCCTCTTATTCTCCTTCACAGAGTCAGCAAGCTAGGCCCGAACATCTTCCAATTCAACGCCCAGCCGGGTATTGGCATCCTGGAGATCATTTTTCTCTCGCCTAACCCGTGTAAGCACGCGCTCGCGAGCCTCTAGCTGTCGTTGAGCTCGTTGCTCATCCCCTTGTACGATCTCCGGATCCACTCCGGGATTGTCTGCAGATTCTATTGTTAGATTTGCAAGCATGCCGAATACTAACCGATACACGTAATTACATTCTTTTTGATCGAGACAAGTATTACCAGATGAGGCCTTCTTGGATTCCTCCATTCCGGCAACTGCGGCCCTTAGCTGGGCTTTGCACTCATCCAGCTCTTGAGACAAATGGGTGTTCTTCTCTATAAGAACCTATTCATACAATGATCCTTAAATCAGTTGTACCAACTGTTTCAAGTCTCAGGGGCTACTGATATACATAATTATCAGATTTTTCTTACCCGTATATCCTTTAAATACTGGTCTGTAGCTCTAGCAAGCCCATCTTGAGCAGCTCGGATGTACGCGTCTCCCGAGTTGAAGGCATTGAACGCCTCTTCAGAGAAATTAGGGTCGCAGAGTACGGCCCATCGACGCTGGTGATTCATAGCGCTCCCCACTTCGGAATTCGTAGAGGATATTCTATCTGCATGCTTTGTAGGAGGACCGTCCGGCATTGTCCCCACATTAGCCTCCACCCTTAAGGCCGGTTCCGGAGTCCGGCTGGTGGAGGCGTGGCCGGCAGGATCTCCGAACACAGTCCGGCGAGTACTCTTTCTGCCAGGGGACAATGGACATTGTTATATTTTAAAGACGATAATCACGGAGCAGGTTATAAATCATACCTCTGCGACGGCATCTCGGTCCTGACCGCCATCCTTTTAAGCCTACCCGGCTTGGGTGCCCCTTGTTGGTGAGTCGCCGCGGGTTCGGCACGGCGCCCCGATGGCCTTCCCTATAAAGCGCAATACGTGTGCGGTGGGTAAAGAAGGGATCCTTCTCGGAAGTTAGGACTCTGGTTTTACTTACATATGATGCAGGGAGTAGGCCAGGATAGTCGGCTATGATGGCCACCAAGGCACCGTCACGGCTTGCCTGGTAAAACATCCTATTAACAAGCTCCACAAATATGTCCGGATCTTCTTCAAGTCCAGGGTTGAGGGCCCGGTTGTGGTCCTCTGGCTGTGGACCTCCCTCACAGCTTTTCGTAGTTCCTGCTATGAATTAGCAAGGTAAATATTTGTGATGAAAGAATGCAGGAATGAATAGAGTTGAGTAAAAGATAGCAGCTCACCCAGCTGGGGGGGTTGAACATGGAAAATCCATCCCGTGGCTTAATGCGGATAAACTCCTCTTGTTCTCCTTTATACAAATCAGATAATATTTTCGCCAGGGCGGTGGCAGAGTCCGGACCTTTCCGACCGCAGCGGGTGGCATCATCCTCTCCATTAAAGTGCCACATGGGACGCCCCCGATACTGGAGTGGTTGCACCCCCCGCATTATGCATATTGACATAACCTCGATTATTGTCAATCTAGATTTGGCTAGCGTTTTTATCCTGCCCATTAGATAAAGGACCTCTCTGCTATCTCCCTCCTGGGGGCTCCGGGGACGCCAGTTGCGGCGTTTCTTTAGTGGGGCATTGGTAAACTCAGGAAGACCACTCCGGATAGGGTCCGGAAGGGGGACGTCCTCTATATAAAACCACTTCGAAGGCCAATCTTCAGATGTCTTCTTCGGAGTGCCGGATAGGTATCCGGTCCCAGCGATGCGCCATATTTTGGCTCTGCCCACTTGGTATATTGATCCCTCCTGATTGCGAGGGACGAGGCAGAATAGCCTCTTCCATAGCTCGAAATGAGCTTTGCAGCCCAGAAATAGCTCACAAAGGGCGACATAACCTGCAATGTGCAGTATGGAGGCATGAGTGAAGTTATGCAGCTGAAGGCCGTAATACTCCAGGAGCCTACTGAGGAATGGATGGATTGGAAATCCGAGGCCCCTCAGCAAGTAAGGGACAAGGCATACTCGCTCCCCCTGGATGGGTTGGGGAAACTCTTTGCTTGCTCCCCGCCATCGTCAGTGGCTAATCCGACTCGGATGGGGACAAGATATGCAGGCGAGAGAAACCCCTAGGTCTGCAACTCCACCAACTGGCCGTGGGATACGGTGCACTTCACCCAATCACCTGGCTTAGCGCTATGGGAGCGAGAGGAGGAGCTGCGGTGGTCGGCCATGATGGGATGGTTCTTTCGGGCGCGCTCTGATGAATCCTCGCTTGGGGAAGATGGTGTGATTTGGATCTGAGGATCCCTGTCTCTTTAATAGACGATTTACTTACATGGTCAGGGTGGCAAATGTACAAATGCCCCGACTTCTCGCATTCGCTCACGTGGAGACTACCATTATTAAGGTACAGAAGCCGAGGAGTGCAACATTAATGGGAAGCCGGACACTGCTCGTTACAACAGGTACTCAGGGATTTGGAGAAGAACCCGCCTTGCAATGCCGAAGACAATCTGCTACCGGACTCATCGTCATTGAAGCCTGGTTCAGGGGCTACTGAGGGAGTCCTGGATTAGGGGGTCCTCAGACAGCCGGACTATGTACTTGTGCCAGACTGTTGGACTATGAAGATACAAGATTGAAGACTTCGTCATGTGTCCGGGAGGGACTCTCCTTTGCGTGGAAGGCAAGCTTGGCAATTCGGATATGTAGATCTCCTTCTCTGTAACCGACTATGTGTAATCCTAGCCCCCTCCGGTGTCTATATAAACCGGAGGGTTTAGTCCGTAGGACAACAACAATCATAATCATAGGCTAGCTCCTAGGGTTTGGCCTCTACGATCTCGTGGTAGATCAACTCTTGTAATACTCATATCATCAAGATCAATCAAGCAGGAAGTAGGGTATTACCTCCATAGAGAGGGCCTGAACCTGGGTAAACATTGTGTCCCCCGCCTCTTGTTACCATTAGCCTTAGACGCACAGTTCGGGACCCCCTACCCGAGATCCGCCGGTTTTGACACCGACAGGGGGTCCCGAACTGTGCGTCTAAGGCTAATGGTAATAGGAGGTGGGGGACACGATGTTTACCCAGGTTCGGGCCCTCTCTATGGAGGTAATACCCTACTTCCTGCTTGATTTATCTTGATGATATGAGTATTACAAGATTTGATCTACCACGAGATCGTAGAGGCTAACCCTAGAAGCTATCCTATGATTCTGATTGTTGTTGTCCTACGAAATAAACCCTTCGGTTTATATAGACACCGGAGGAGGCTAGGGTTACACATAATCGGTTACAGAGAAGGGAATCTACATATCCGAATTGCCAAGCTTGCCTTCCATGCAAAGGAGAGTCCCACCCGGACACGGGACGAAGTCTTCAATCTTGTATCTTCATAGTCCAACAGACCGGCATAAGCATATAGTCCGCCTGTCTGAGGACCCCCTAATCCAAGACTCCCTCAGCTCCCCCATGATGCCGTCGTCTCCTTCTCCTGCCGGATCCCCGCCGTCCGCGTACCCTACGTCATAGTCGTCGTCCTCGCGTGCATACAACAGGAGAAGCACGGCTCTTGCTACTTCTTGAGCTTGCGTTGGTTTTTCCCTTGAAGAGGAAAGGGTGATGCAGCAAAGTAGAGATAAGTATTTCCCTCAGTTAGAGAACCAAGGTATCAATCCAGTAGGAGGTACAAGCAAGTCTCCAATCTATTCACCTGCACAAACAATCAAACACTTGCACCTAATGCGATAAAGGGATTGTCAATCCCTTCACGGTCAATTGTAATGGTGAGATTTGATAGAGATACATATAAAAGATTAATAAAATGTAAAATAAAATAAAAACAAATGAATTGCACCAAGGTATTTTGGAGTTTTTTGGTTTATAGATCTAAAAATATATGATGAAAAATAGACCCCGGGGCCATAGGTTTCACTAGAGGCTTCTCTCTTGAAAGAAAACATACGGTGGCTGAACAAATTACTGTCGAGCAATTGATAGAAAAGCGCAAAGTTATGACGATATCCAAGGCAATGATTATGAATATAGGCATCACGTCCGTGTCAAGTACACCGACTCCTGCCTTCATCTACTACTATTACTCCACACATCGACCGACTCATGCCTGCATCTAGAGTATTAAGTTCAAGAGAACAGAGTAACGCATTAAGTAAGATGACATGATGTAGCGGGATAAACTCAAGCAATATGATGAAAACCCCATCTTTTTATCCTTGATGGAAACAATACAATACGTGCCTCGCTACCCCTATTATGTCACTGGGTGAGGACACCGCAAGATTGAACCCAAAACTAAGCACCTCTCCCATTGCGAGAAATACCAATCTAGTTGGCCAAACCAAACCAATAATTCGATGAGAAATACAAAGATATCAAATCATGCATATAAGAATTCAAAGAAGATTCAAATAATATTCATAGATAATCTGATCATAAATCCACAATTCATCATATATTGACAAAAACACCGCAAAAGAATATTACGTCGGATAGAACTCTAAGAACATCGAGGAGAACATTGTATTGAAGATCAAAGAGAGAGAAGAAGCCATCTAGCTACTAGCTATGGACCCGTAGGTCTGTGGTAAACTGCTCAGGCTTCATCGGAAGGGCAATAGGGTTGATGTAGATGCCCTCCGTGATCGAATCCCCCTCCGGTAGATCACTGGAAAAGGCCCTGTCGGTGTCAAAACCGGCGGATCTCGGGTAGGGGGTCCCGAACTGTGTGTCTAGGCGGATGGTAACAGGCGACGAGGGACACGATGTTTTACCCAGGTTCGGGCCCTCTTGATGGAGGTAAAACCCTACGTCCTGCTTGATTAATATTGATGATGTGTATTACAAGAGTGGATCTACCACGAGATCAAGGAGGCTAAACCCTAGAAGCTAGCCTATGGTATGATTGTTGTAATAGATGATGTGTCCTACGGACTAAAGCCCTCCGGTTTATATAGACACCGGAGAGGGCTAGGGTTACACAGAGTCGGTTACAATGGTAGGAGATCTACATATACGTATCGCCAAGCTTGCCTTCCACGCCAAGGAAAGTCCCATCCGGACACGGGACGGAGTCTTCAATCTTGTATCTTCGTAGTCTTGGAGTCCGCCGGACGATGATAGTCCGGCTGTCCGGACACCCCCTAGTCCAGGACTCCCTCAGTAGCCCCTGAACCTGGCTTCAATGACGATGAGTCCAGCGCGCATAATGTTCGGCATTGCAAGGCGGGTTCCTCCTCCGAATGATCCATAGAAGATTGAGAACACCAGGATAGTGTCCGGCTCTACAAAATAATTTCCACATCCCACCGTAGAGAGAATATCATGTACACAGGTTCAATCTGCTGACGTATCTTGTAGCGTGACGTCACGCCACTACCAAGCCTTTACTTGAATTGTTTTTTATTACACCACCTCAGCGTGTTTAGCGAAGCGGTTTCCTTGGCACGTCTTTGTCGAAGCAGAGATCGTGTTCCCCTTATTCCGGGATCCTCATCAACACGGACGTGGGTAACCCAACTGCTCCCGTTGCCACGCCCCCTCTATCGAAGGCGAGTCCCAAACGGTCACGGAGACGGCTCTTGGTATTCTCCCTCTTTATAATAGGACTAAGGCTCGTTTCTTTTCTTCAATCCTCCATCGAATCTTCTCCTCGCTCCAAGTTCCAACACCCAGAGCCCCAGATTTGTGTGCTTCAGACCTTCAACTATGTCCGGCTCCGACCCTCAGGGCCGGTGGATGCCCTCCTCCGTCACGGAGGAGGACGTGCTAAAGTTGCGAGAGGCCAAGTACCTGTCTTATGAGATCTCGCACAGGCTGCCCGCCGAAGGGCAGGCCATACCCACCCCCGAGCCCGGCGAGTACGTCGTCTTTGTATCCCACCTCCGTCGGGGTTTAGGCTTCCCGACGAATCCTTTCGTGAGAGGGCTCATGTTCTACTACGGGCTGGATTTCCATGACTTGGCTCCGGAGTCCATCCTCCATATTTCCGCATTTATTGTCGTCTGCGAAGCCTTCCCACGCGTCACCCCCCACTTCGGCATGTGGCTGAAGACCTTCAATGTGGAGCCGAAGATGATTAGGGGGCGTCAAGCAGAGTGCGGCGGGGCGGCCATAAGCAGGAGGGACGATGCCCCGTGGCCCGAGGGCTCCTTCCAAGAGGAGCTCGGCTTGTGGCAGCAGGAGTGGTTCTATATCACCGCTCCAAAGGGCAGCAGGCAGAAGCCGCCGCCGATATTCCGCTCGGGACCTCCTCGACAGTTGATGTCGTGGGTCAACCAAGGGCTCAACTGGGGGCCGTCAAAAGACGTGCCCCTATTGCAGGGCCGGATTCGAGACCTCCAGGCGAGGGAGATCGATCTGGTCGTGGTGATGCAGGTTATGCTAATTAGGCGTCTCCTGCCCTGCAAACACCGTCCTCTCCGGCTATGGGAGTTCAATCCGGAGGGACCACGGATTCTCCAACACTTTATGGGTACGACACCCGTGGAGATGTACAAGTTGTTCTTCGGACCACAAGCGGCGTGTCCGGAATTGACCGAGGATGCCGACTTAAGCTGCAATCGCCCGGATACTCAAGTAAGTAGCCCAGTGTTCGGACGTACCATTTGTTTGCTTTTCTATAATTCGCCTTTTAACCCGTTATCCCACAACAGGAGTGGATAGCGCAAGCAAAGCTGATACGGTGTCCGGCCCCCCTCCCAGAGACCGCGCCGGATCCCGTGCTGGTTAGGATGTTGGAGGTTGCGCCTTCAGAAGAAGGCGAAGGGGAAAATAGAGGAGCTACCGCCTCGCCCAAGGGGGCGCTTGAAGAAGGGGGGATCGAGAATCCCCCCCCCCTCCAGGGGGAGAAGAGGACTGCCTCCGAAGACCCGGAGGCCAAAGCCCCTAAGCGGGGGAAGAAATCTTCACCAGAGGGTCCTGCGTCCGAGGAGGTCCTGGCCGCACAGTCTTCTCTAAAGAATCAGCCCTCCAGCGAGCCATGAGTAGAAAAGGGGGAGTTCATTAATAAGAAACATCCCTATTTGTGCTTCTGAGGATAACCGAAATTTTTACCTTGTAGTTCGGATCTGCGACCTTCTCATATGAGCTCGTCTTCGGGGGATCTTCGTCCGGAGATGATGGAGAGCGAGACGCCTCCGTCTGCTGCGCTGTTGGATAGGGCGGACGAGCCTGAAGTGTCATCACGGAGGGTATCCCCAAGCCCGGCAGAGCCGAAGAGTTCGGCACCGACTAGTGTTCGGCCAGGGGAGCTGAAGGATCTGCTAGAGAGGGCATCCATCTCAGAAGATCACCGTGCATTGATGAGTACAGTGGTTGGAAGGATTTCGTCCCCCGAAAGCGGATTGCATAATGCCGTCAGGAGTTTGCTGGTGGGGTTTGAGGTACGTAAAAACGATGCACCTTTTTGACAGTTTTGCACATGAAAGTGCGCCCTGTATAGATAGTAGCCCCTGAGACTCGGTAGGTTGTCGAAAGCGAAGCGTGCTGAGGATCAAAATCGCAGGTATTGAGTGTCGCCTTTCCTATGCAGGTGGCGGATAGTACGGGGGCTAGCCGGACTGATGGAGTTGATGAATTGATGCGGCAACTCGATGTTGCGGATGCAGACATCGCGCTAGTCAACAAGCGACTTGACGAGTCGCAAGGTAAGTTATCTCTCCGCAGTCACCTATTAAGGGAGCCAAAGCCCACCTCTTACAATATTTGTGCTTGACGCAGATGGTGCTGCTGCTGTGGAGAGCCTTTGGGCAGAACTTGCTCAAGCCAAGGAGCAAGCCAGAAGAAGTAATGCGGCTGCCTCGAGGGTGGCCGAGGAGTTAGAAGCCGAAAGGGCTGCACACTGCCGAAGCAGGGAAGAGATGGCCGAACTGGCCGTTAAATTGAAGGATGCTACCGACCGCAATGAGGCTCTTGAAAAGGAGTGCCTATCGGAGCGAGAAGACCTGGGGAAGGCCACCGCCGAAGCCAAGGATGCCCGTTCTGCAATGCGGGCTATGAAGGAGGAGTTGCGTCAGGCCGGAGACATTGTGGCTGGCAAGCCTTTTCTGCTGCGCTGCAGGTTTACGGATCCAAAGTATGCTCAGCTTGGCCAGCTATGGGGCCTGGAGGATCCATATATGGACTTAGCGGCGAGTGCGGCGGATGCCGTTGTGCACTTCCGAAGTTAGAAGGATCACAAGACGGAAGAGCTGTTTTGGTCTCAATTCCATAGTCCGGATCGTTCACTTCCGCTGACCGATCGGTTGGCCGAATGGGCTGAGCTGAATAGGTTGTCCGGACTTGCCATGACGGATGTCGTGACTCATGTCTGGCCGGATAGGCCCATGGCGACGAGCTATTTTGGCTTATTGCAGCAATTTCTTGGGGCGGTGCCGCATATCAAGTTGATGAAGCGGTCGGCCTACATAGAGGGTGCGCGGATGGCCCTCACCCGTGTGAAGACACATTGGACAGAGATGGACGCCACCGCTGTTGCGACCCAGGGTTCGGACGAGAGCCGGTTACCTGCCGAGGACTATTTTGGGGAAGTTATGCGTGATGCTCGTTTAATAGAGTCGCAGTGCTCGAAAAATGTCACGTTCAAATGAACGTTTTATTTTGTAAAACAATGGTTATGATGTAATCGCTTTTTATACTTGTGCGTTTCAAGTATTGAAATATCTACTATGCGGTCGTTTATGTATACGTGTGTATAACCTGAAAGATGGCAGTCTTCGGCTTCAGCCCCCACGCACAAGGTGCGGGGGTGTTCGCAAAAATAGCGCATTTTCACACTTAATCCAACGTCTCGGTCCTGTTGAGGAGGTGGTAGCGTAGCGAATGAGGCAACCGGACTATGATGCTTTATCACTTTCACTTAGCCATTGGAGTTCGAGGGTGGGACTACGATATAGCCCCTGGGGGCACCGCGCTCTCCGAATTCGGGGCGTGTGTGTGCCTGACCGGGAAACGGTCCTTCGTCAAAGCGGAGGAATTCTAAACATTCTGGTGGTCGATCGAGTGGTTGACCAGTCTCTCACTGTATCATGACAGTCAGTTTTCGGCTTTCTCTACTGAGGTGCTCGCCCAGCCGAACTGGGGCACAATCGCAGTAGTTCTCCTGGTGCCGCGTTAGCCGATGATACGGAACGTAAGGCAGCAAAACACAGGAGCCGGGCAAACCCAATATTTGACCAAAGACATGATTCGGAGCTGATGCATATAAGGCCTAACTCGAGACGCCGAACACTCCCTAAGGTGTTCGGTCTTTATAATAATGGGCAGAACAATGCCCTAAGCCCCTAGTGTCCAGGTACGGGCGAGGTCCTCTGACGTGGCCGATGCCAAAACGTCAGTCTCCACTCTGGTTATAATGAGAAGCCAGGGGATTATAGCAACAAGAGACAGTAAAAAAGGTTTACGCGGGGTCTTAATCTGAAAAGAATCCTTGCGACGGGTCCCTACTGCACGTCTGCGCCTGTGTCTCCGTTGTGCCGTTATCCTGGACGGGTATGCACGTTGTTCATCTGTAAAAGAGAGCAACTTAGTTTGAAAGGAAGTCGTGCTAAAAAGTGCATGAAATTTTTTTAATAAATGAATAAAGCGGAGTCTATATTAGCTCATTATTGCTTATACGCACAGCCCCTTGTGAAGGGGTGTGCGGCTAGGGAGCCCCTAGCTTATTTATGCCGGACTCGTCTAGCCATGTCCGGGGTCTCTGAGTGACCCTCTTAATGAAATGATGCCGCGTGGACCGGGCATTTTAAGTGTAAGAGACGCGTAATGTGGTATGGCGTTAAAGCGGACAAAAGCTTCACGTCCCAATAGTGCTTGATAGCTACTTTCGAATGGGGCGATATGAAAGATTAGTTTTTCGCGTCGGAAGTTGTTCGGTGACTCGAACACAACTTCTAGTAATAAGGAGCCTGTGCACCTGGCGTAAGGGCCTGGCGTCACTCCTTTAAAGGAAGTGCGGCTATGTTGAATTGTAGTAGGGTCTATCCCCAACTTGCGGATTGTGTTCGGATATAGCATGTTTAAATCGCTGCCGCCGTCCATCAGGACTTGTGTAAATTGTAGTCCGTTGATTATAGGATCCAATATCAGAGCAGTCCATCCTGCATTTCGAACACTTCTGGAGTAATCCAGGTGGTCAAAAGTGATTGGTTTCGACATCCAATCTCGAGGTTCCACTGGGGTGGACCGTGCGAGACCCATCTTAGCGGGTGCCGCATTGTTTTTCCGTATTATCACATGAAGTGAGTTTACTGCTTTGACTTCTTGTGGGAAAGTCTTTTGTTTTCCGGTGCCCTGCTGGTGGGGTTCGTCGTCGTCCTCGCTTGGTGCGTCAAGCCCCTTGTGTTCGGCGTTGAGTCGGCCGGACTGTTTGAAAACCCAACAATCTCAGTGGGTGTGGTTTGCAGGCCTTCCGGAGGTACTGTGGATTTGACATATCCAATTCAAAATTTTATTTAAGTTGGATAGCTCATCACTGTTGTCCTTAAGAGGCAGTGTTTTGTTGTTTGGCCGCGAGCTTTTGAATCCGGTGTTGACCGCCGTGTTCTTTGGGCTTTTCTCTTTATTCCGGCGTTGATCTTTTCTGCGCCGTGATTTTCCGTTTCCATCTCTGATCTCGGATGTACTTGGGTCGCTGGTGCTGCATCTTGCTAGCCAGTTGTCTTCCCTCGCGCAGAAGCGGGTCATGAGGCTTGTTAGCGCGGACATTGTCCTCGGCTTCTCTTGGCCGAGGTGTCTGGCGAGCCATTCGTATCGGACGTTGTGTTTAAAAGCTGCTAAGGCTTCGGCGTCCGGACAGTCGACTATTTGGTTCTTTTTAGTAAGGAACCTGTTCCAGAATTTGCGCGCTGACTCTCCGGGCTGTTGAGTTATATGACTTAGATCGTCTGCATCCGGAGGGCGGACATAAGTCCCTTGAAAATTTGCTCTAAACGCATCCTCGAGCTCTTCCCAACTTCCAATAGTGTTTTCTGGGAGGCTTTTGAGCCAATGCCAAGCTGGCCCTTTGAGCTTGAGGGGTAGATATTTTATGGCGTGGAGGTCATCTCCTCTAGCCATGTGTATGTGTAGTATATAATCCTCTATCCAGACTCTAGGGTCTGTTGTTCCGTCGTAAGCCTCTATGTTTATGGGTTTAAACCCTGTTGGGAATTCATGATCCAGCACCTCATTGGTGAAACATAGTGGGTGTGCGGCGCCCCTGTATTTTGGTGTACCGCTGTCTTCGAACACTTGGCGTGTTGTGTTGCTTCCTGGGGCCCTCTTTTTTGGACCGTAAATGGACCTGGCTGGGCCATCTATTTTCCCACGATCATGAGTCGGCTTGTGTGCGGCGCCGCTTGTAGTTTTTGGCCTATCATCTGGCCGTCTATCCGGCCAGGCGGCCTCTTTGTCTTTTGACTGTGGGGGCTCTACGGCTTCCTCGTCAAACTCTGGCAGCAGCTTGCGTTTCGGGTAGCTCTTTGATTGATAGCCATTGCCGTATTTGTCTGCGGTTTTGAGCACTTTGCTCCACCTCATCCTGAGTATGTCTTCCGCTGTTTTGAGCTTCCGTTTTTCCTTCTTCAGACTTCCTGCAGTGGAGACGAGTCTTTTGTGAAGGCTCTTATTCTCCGGTGGTGTGTCCGGCGTGAGGTCGTCTGGACTGTTGGTTTCGCCGGGCATGGATTGATTATCCGATTCGTCCTGTTCGGACGGTTGCTTGGCTGCATTTTCGTCGTCCACTGGTTTGCCCTGCTCTATTGCTGGGTCATTAGGAGCGCTGTTGTTGTCGAGGCGGGACTTAGGGCGGCGTCTACGTCGCCGTTTTGGTTGTTTATCGGCGGGATTATCCTTTGTCGTGCCCCGTTGGTCCTCATTATCGCTTCCTTTTGGGTTATCCACCATATATACATCATGGGTTGGGGTGGCCTTCCAGTGCTCTGTGAGCGCTGGTTCTTGATTGTCTCCGGCATCGTCGTCCATACCGTCGATGTCTTCGGAGTCGTAGTCTAGCATGTCGGTTAGATCATCGACAGTGGCTACAAAGTGGGTGGTGGGTGGGCTTTGAATTTCTTCGTCATCCGCATCCCAACCATCCTGGCCATAATCCAGCCAGGGCTCTCCGGATAGCGAGAGATGCTTTAGCGAATTTAGGATGTCGCCAAAGGGTGAGTGCTGAAAGATGTCCGCAACGGTGAACTCCATGATCGGCGCCCAATCGGATTCGATTGGCTGGGGCCCAGGAGGTTCGGAGTCCGGCAGGGAGTCCGGCACCTCGGAGTCACGAGTTTTATAGGGGACAAGGTCAGTGTTTGGCTCCATCGCCGCGGATGTTGCAGCTCTCGAGGCAGTGTCCAGCCACCCTCCCTTGATCTGCACGATCGGCTCCGAACTATAGGTCGGAGCGGATTCATGTGCGGCCTCCAAGGCGCTGTCCGGTGGCAGAGCTAGATCGTGCCCATCGCGACAGTGCGGCATGCTCGGCTGCGGATCGGATCCATCGAAGAACAAGTCTCCACGGATGTCCGCCGTGAAGTTTAGGCTTCCAAATCTGACCTGACGGCCAGGGGCGTAGCTTTCGATCTGCTCCAGATGGCCAAGTGAATTAGCCCGCAGTGCGAAGCCGCCGAATACGAAGATCTGTCTGGGGAGAAAAGTCTCACCCTCGACGGTGTTGTTGTTGATTGAAGAAGCCATCGAGCCTATCGGTGACGACACAGAGGAACTCTCAATGAAAGCACCAATGTCGGTGTCAAAACCGGCGGATCTCGGGTAGGGGGTCCCGAACTGTGCGTCTAGGCGGATGGTAACAGGAGATGAGGGACACGATGTTTTACCCAGGTTCGGGCCCTCTTGATGGAGGTAAAACCCTACGTCCTGCTTGATTAATATTGATGATGTGTATTACAAGAGTGGATCTACCACGAGATCAAGGAGGCTAAACCCTAGAAGCTAGCCTATGGTATGATTGTTGTAATGGATGATGTGTCCTACGGACTAAAGCCCTCCGGTTTATATAGACACCGGAGAGGGCTGGGGTTACACAGAGTCGGTTACAATGGTAGGAGATCTACATATCCGTATCGCCAAGCTTGCCTTCCACGCCAAGGAAAGTCCCATCCGGACACGGGACAGAGTCTTCAATCTTGTATCTTCGTAGTCTTGGAGTCCGGCGAACGATGATAGTCCCGCTGTCCGGACACCCCCTAGTCTAGGACTCCCTCAGGCCCCAAGATGGGATCTCACGGGAATAGAGGCTTGCAGCGATGGAAAAGTATTTTCATGGATGCCTCTAATGGTTTGGGAATATATGGGCCAAAGATTAGGGTTAGGAGACCTCCGAGGGGGCAACAAGCCTAGGGGCGCCCCCCTAGGGTGCGCCCCTACGGCTTGTCGTCGCCTTGTGGGTCTTCTGACTTCATCTCCAAGTCTCGTAGGTGTCTTCTGCTCCAAGAGAAATCATCGCGAAAGTTTTATTCCATTTGGACTCCGTTTGATATTCCTTTTCTGTAAAACTCAAAAGCAAGGAAAAAATAGAAACTGACACCGGGCTCTAGGTTAATAGGTTAGTCCCAAAAATAATATAAAATAGCACATTAATGCACATAAAACATACAAAATATATAATATAATAGCATGGAGTGATCAAAAATTATAGATATGTTGGAGACGTATCAAGCATCCCCAAGCTTAATTCCTGCTCGTCCTCGAGTAGGTAAATGATAAAAACAGAATTTTTGATGTGGAATGCTACCTAACATATTTATCCATGTTTTTTCTTTATTGTGGCATGAATATTCAGATCCATAAGATTCAAAACAAAGGTTTAATATTGACATAAAAACAATAATACTTCAAGCATACTAACAAAGCAATCATGTCTTCTCAAAATAACATGGCCAAAGAAAGTTATCCCTACAAAATCATATAGTATGGCTATGCTCCATCTTCATCACACAAATTATTAAATCATGCACAACCCCGATGACAAGCCAAGCAATTGTTTCATACTTTTGATGTTCTTAAACTTTTTCGACTTTCGCGCAATACATGAGCATGAGCCCTGGATATAGCACTATAGGTGGAATAGAATATGGTGGTTGTGGAGAAGACAAAAAGAAGGAGATAGTCTCACATCAACTAGGCGTATCAACGGGTTATGGAGATGCCCATCAATATATCAATGTGAGTGAGTAGGGATTACCATGCAATGGATGCACTAGAGCTATAAGTGTATGAAAGCTCAAAAGAAACTAAGTGGGTGTGCATCCAACTCGCTTGCTCACGAAGACCTAGGGCAATTTGAGGAAGCCCGTCATTGGAATATTCAAGCCAAGTTCTATAATGAAAAATTCCGACTAGTATATGAAACGGACAAAATAGGAGACTCTATCATGAAGATCATGGTGCTACTTTGAAGCACAAGTGTGGAAAATGATAGTAGCAATGCCCCTTCTCTCTTTTCTCTATTTTTTATTTTGGGCTGTTTGGCCTCCTTTTTTTCTTTTCTTTTGTCTGGAGTCTCATCCCAACTTGTGAGGGAATCATAGTCTCCATCATCCTTTCCTCACATGGTACGAATGCTCTAATAATGATGATCATCACACTTTTATTTACTTTACAACTCATGAATTACAACTCGATTCTAGAACAAATATATGACTCTATATGAATGCCTCCGGCGGTGTACCGGGATGTGCAATGACTCAAGAGTGACATGTATAAAAATATTAATCGTGGCTTTGCCACAAATACGATGTCAATTACATGATCATGCAAAGAAATATGATAATGATGAAGCGTGTCATAATAAATGGAACGGGGGAAGTTGCATGGCAATATATCTCGGAATGGCTATGGAAATGCCATAATAGGTAGGTATGGTGGCTGTTTGAGGAAGGTATATGGTGGGTGTAATGCACTGGCGAGAATTGCACGGTACTAGAGAGGCTAGCAAAGGTGGAAGGGTGAGAGTGCGTATAATCCATGGACTCAACATTAGTCATAAAGAACTCACATAGTTATTGCAAAAGTCTATTAGCTATCAAAACAAAGTACTACACGCATTCTCCTAGGGAGATAGATTGGTAGGAAAAGTCTATCGCTCGTCCCCAACCGCCACTCATAAGTCAATCTATAAATAAATCATGCTCCGACTTCATCACATAATGGTTCACCATACGTGCATGCTACGGGAATCACAAACTTTAACAAAAGTATTTCTACCAATCCACAATTACTCACTAGCATGTCTCTAATATCGCCATCTTTATATCTCAAAACAATATGCAAGAAATCAAACTTCTCATAGTATTCAATGCACTTAATATGAAATTTTTTTATTATATCCCTCTTGGATTCCCATCATATTAGGACTAAATTCATAAACTAAGCTAATTATCTCGTTGTTTAGAGACTCTCAAAATAATATAAGTGAAGCAAGAGAGTTAAATTTCTATAAAATAAACCACCGTCATGCTCTAAAAAGATATAAGTGAAGCACTAGAGCATATTGCCTAGCTCAAAAGATATAAGTGAAGCACATAGAGTATTCTAATAAATTCATGATTAATGTGTGTCCCTCTAAAAAGGTGTGTACAGCAAGGATGATTGTGGCAAACTAAAAAGCAAAGACTCATATCATACAAGACGCTCCAATTAAAACACATATCATTTGGTGAATAAAAATATAGCCTCAAGTAAACTTACCGATGCATTGAAGACGAAAGAGGGGATGCCTTCCGAGGCACCCCCAAGCTTAGGCTCTTGGTTGTCCTTGAATATTACCCTGGGGTGCCTTGGGCGTCCCCAATATTAGGCTCTTGCCACTCCTTATTCCATATTCCATCAAATCTTTACCCAAAACTTGAAAGCTTCACAACACAAAACTCAACAGAAAACTCATGAGATCCGTTAGTATAAGAAAATAAAATCAGCACTTTGGTACTGTTGTGAACTCATTCTTTATTTATATTGGTGTAATATCTACTGCATTCCAACTTCTCCATGGTTCATACCCCCTGATACTACCCATAGATTCATCAAAATAAGCAAACAACACATAGAAAACAGAATCTGTCAAAAACAGAACAGTCTATATCAATCTGTTAACTTCGTATACTTCTGTAACTCTAAAAATTATGGAAAATTAGGACAACATAGGCAATTTGTATATCAATCTTGTGTAAACAATTCAGAATTTTATCATGCTTCTGTAATTTTTAACAATTCTGTGATTGGGCGCAAAAGTTTCTATTTTTCAGCAAGATCAAATCAACGATATACCAAAGTATCCCAAAAGGCTTTACTTGGCTCAAACACTAAATTAAACACCAAAACACAATTACTACAGAGGTAATAATGTGTATTTTATTCAAGAACAGAAGCAAAACAGAAAAACAGAAAAATAAAATTGGGTTGCCTCCCAACAAGCGCTATTGTTTAACGCCACTAGCTAGGCATAATGCAATAGATCTAGGTATTGTCATCTTTGGTATGCAATCCATAAGTAGCTCTCATAATATATTCATATGGTAACTTAATTTTCTTTCTTGGAAAGTGCTCCATGCCCTTCCTTAACGGAAATTGAAATATAATGTCTCCTTCTTTCATATCAATAATTGCACCAATCGTTCTAAGGAAAGGTCTACCAAGAATAATAGGATATGTAGGATTGCAATCTATATCAAGAACAATGAAATCTATGGGCACATAATTCCTATTTGCAACAATAAGAACATCATTAATCCTTCACATAGGTTTTTTAATAGTGGAATCCGCTAGATGCAAATTTAAAGAGCAATCACCAAATTCACAGGAACCTAGCACATCACATAAAGTTTTCAGAATCATGGAAATGCTAGCACCCAAATCACACAAAGCATGGCACTCATAATCTTTAATTTTAATCTTAATATTAGGTTCCCACTCGCCATAAAGCTTTCTAGGGATAGAAACTTCCAACTCAAGTTTTTCTTCAAAAGATTTCATCATGGCATCAACGATATGTTTAGTAAAAGCTTTATTTTGATTATAAGCATGAGGAGAATTCAACATGGATTGCAACAAGGAAATACAATCTATCAAAGAACAATTATCATAATTAAAGTCCTTGAAATCCAAAAGAGTGGGTTCATCGCTACTTAAAGTTTTGACCTCTCCAATCCCACTTTTATCAATCTCATCATTTTTGTCATTAAGATCTTTAAACTCCGAATCATTGGGACGCCTTCTAGATAAAGTTGACTCATCTCCAGTCCCATCTTTATCAAGATTTATATTAGAAAACAAAGATTCAATAGGAGTCACACCAATCACTTTAAGATCTTCATCATTATTCAAAGATTTCGGTTTAGCAGCCATCTTATTTACTAAAGTAGCTTGTTTCTTAGAAATTTGGGCTACTAAGTTTTCAAGGTAAGAAAACTGAGATTTCTAACCATAAAATTCCTTAGACATGTCATCAAGCTCTTTATTAATATACTCCATCATTGTTTTTTGTTCTTTAGCTCATTTCTAAAGAAATCGTTATGCTCATATTGTAAAGTCATGAAACTTTTAACATTACTTTCAATCTCTTCCAACTTCCTAAAATAAGGATCAAAGCTTTTGGGTTGAGCCATACGGGAAAGCAAGCAATCTAGCACACAAGCAAACAAAAAGGCGAAGGAAGAAGGGCGAATAAAAAGGCAAATCTTTTTGTGTTTTTTCTGAAAATTGTTTTAGAAGTGGGGGAGAGGAAAACGAGAGGCAAATGGCGAATAATGTAATGCAAGAGATGAGAGTTTATGAGGGGTACCTGGTAGGCTTGATGTAGACCTCCCCGGCAACGGCGCCAGAAATTCCTCCAACTACTTCTTGAGCTTGCGTTGGTTTTTCCCTTGAAGAGGAAAGGGTGATGCAGCAAAGTAGAGATAAGTATTTCCCTCATTTAGAGAACCAAGGTATCAATCCAATAGGAGGTACAGGCAAGTCTCCAATCTATGCACCTGCACAAACAATCAAACACTTGCACCCAACGCGATAAAAGGGTTGTCAATCCCTTCATGGTCAACTGCAATGGTGAAATTTGATAGATACATATAAAAGATTAATAAAACGTAAAACAAAATAAAAACAAATAAATTGCAGCAAGGTATTTTTGGGTTTTTTGGTTTATATATCTGAAAATATATGATAGAAAATAGACCCGGGGGCCATAGGTTTCACTAGAGGCTTCTCTCTTGAAAGAAAACATACGGTGGGTGAACAAATTACTGTCGAGCAACTGATAGAAAAGCGCAAAATTATGACGATATCTAGGGCAATGATTACGAATATAGACATCACGTTCATGTCAAGTAGACCGACTCCTGTCTGCATCTACTACTATTACTCCACACATCGACCGACTCCTGCCTGCATCTAGAGTATTAATTTCAAGAGAACAGAGTAACGCATTAAGTAAGATGACATGATGTAGCGGGATAAACTCAAGCAATATGATGAAAACCCCATCTTTTTATCCTTGATGGCAACAATACAATACGTGCCTCGCTACCCCTACTATGTCACTGGGTGAGGACACCCCTCTGATCATGAACATGAACATGTTTTGTGAGTAGTTGCTTTTGTTCCTGAGGATATGGGAGAAGTCTTGTTATAAGTAATCATGTGAATTTGCTATCTGTTCGATAATTTGATGAGATGTATGTTGTCTTTTCTCTAGGGTGTTATGTGAACGTCGACTACATGACACTTCACCATGATTTGGACCTAGGGGAAGGCATTGAGACGTAACAAGTAGATGATGGGTTGCTAGAGTGACAGAAACTTAAACCCTAGTTTATGTGTTGCTTCGTAAGGGGCTGGTTTGGATCCATATGTTTAATGTTCTAGTTAGATTTATCTTAATTCTTCTTTCGTAGTTGCGGATGCTTGAAAGGGTTAATCATAAGTGGGAGGCTTGTCCAAAGTAAGGACAACACCCAAGCACCGGTCCACCCACATATCAAATTATCAAAATAATGAATGTGAATCATATGAGCATGATGAAAGCTAACTTGATGATAATTCCCATGTGTCATCAGGAGCGCTTTGCTTTATATAAGAGTTCGTCCAGGCTTGTCCTTTGTTATAAAAAGGAGTGAGCCACCTTACTGCATCTTTGTTACACTTGTTACTTGTTACCCGTTACGAATTATTTTACTACCAAACTATTTGTTACCGATAATTTCGGTGCTTGCAAAGAATACCTTGCTGAAAACCGCTTGTCATTTATTTCTGCTCCTCGTTGGGTTCGACACTCTTACTTATCGAAAGGACTACGATTGATCCCCTAAACTTATGGGTCATCAGTAACCTAGAGACGTATCAATGTGTATCTTTAGTTCATAGTTGTCCTATTTGTTACCGCAAACCTGAAAGCTATAAACACAGGATGTTCTTCTCACATGAAAGTATAGTCTATCTTTTGTTTTATTTTAATTCCCATTTCTGGCAGAAACTAAATAATGT
This sequence comes from Triticum aestivum, assembly GCF_018294505.1. Taxonomy (NCBI): domain Eukaryota; kingdom Viridiplantae; phylum Streptophyta; class Magnoliopsida; order Poales; family Poaceae; genus Triticum; species Triticum aestivum. The sequence continues at coordinate 630,562,798 of NC_057807.1, forward strand.
ACTGAATTGTAGTATTGTATTGCTAATCTATTACTAAATCAAGCAGTGGTGTGCATTGGCATCCAGTGATGTTTATTTCTTTTGAATGTTTGACATAGAACCTGAAATTCTTTGTTTGTTTCCTGCATTAATGATGCAGGTGAGCTGATTTTGCTTATTTTAATAAGTTTTCCTTTTGGTAAATTCTTATGATAATTTCATCACACATAGAACCTGCATACACTGATATGCTTAACTGCATCTAAGGAATGCTTTATTTTAACTCCCTTCCTGGTTAGATATTAGATAGACTTCAGCAACTGCATGTACTCTTTCTAATTTCTAATTATACCTATAAAGATTAATTGATTGTAGATTCATAGATATGGAAGTTATCATTGGCTTCTAGAACTGTGAGTTCTACATTTGAAGATGGCCTCAGTTGGATGGAATGCAAGTATCAAGATATGTTAATTAGTTTTTGAGATGTTCCATCTGGAATAAAGATGACAACTTTTGGGGGCAAGATTATTTTAAAGCCTATGATTGCTATGTCGTGCAAGAGGGTGATGAGGTGATAGGTAATTGCAGGAGTCAGTGATATTTATATTCTAGCACTATCACTCAAGATAACTTATTTATCTTTATAACCGAGTACATCAACTGAATTTTCGCCCATGTCGAGCTACCTTCAATTTTTCATGTTTGGGTTATGTCGTTTATCAGTAGTTGTAATAGTTCATGGTGTGGTTAGTGCCATCTAACATCATATTCTGCCTACGGTATTGAACATTTTTTTAGTAATCTTTGGATTTTGAATGAATGTTGGCCATCGAATGTCATATTGTGCATACTGTATCCTACATTTTAGATTAATCTTGAAGAATGGATTTTGTCTGAATGTGGCCCATTAACTTGTGTCATAGAATTTCCTTATTACTCCTCTCCCGCCGGGTCCAGCAAGGGCACCATTGATCTATCCTCATCTACAGCCTAGATGTGATGGCCACCACCAGTTTTTGAAGCTGGTTGAGGTGAGCGTTCGATCCATTGGTCTTCCTGGATGCAGCAGTTCATCTTATTTAGAATTGCACCTTTTCCTCTCTCTTTCTCGATGTGCCTCTTTGGATGCTCTCTGCCAGCGACCTTCCTCTGTCGCCGTCTGACTTGCGGTCTCTCCCTTTTATTCTTGCAGGTCCTTCGTCCTCTTTGAGAGGTGGCACATACTATATGTTGGGGATATAACCCCACGATATAACCCGCCATAATGGGCCGGGTCATCCAGGTGGCGGCTGATGAGCAAGACTCCAGATGGGCCGTGGCACCGAGGAACAAGACTAGCAGGACAGCTCACCAAGCAGGCCGGCTTGCGGCCTAGTATCCGAAGACGACGACTCAAAGCCCAGAAATGTAAGCCGCCTGGAGGTTCCTTACTTAGGAAACAAGACAAATCAGAAACATACTTGGTCATGGATCGTAGTCCGACCCGGACTCTTGTAAGCCCTGGGCCTAGACCTGTATATAAAGGCGAGTCCAAGAGGCAGATAGGTTAAGTTACAATCAATCAATAGCTAGGTCAAACGAATCCGCTCCCTTGTAATTGATCATCCAACAATAAACCCTAAAGCAGGACGCAGGCTATTACCTCGATCGCGAGGGGCCAAACCAATGTAATTCCGTGTCTCTCGATTCCGATCAACCCCGACAAGCTAACCGCCTAGTTGCGTTGGCCTTACGTTTAAGTCCTCACATTAAAACATCTGCTGTGACAAAACCACGACACTATAGAAGCGCTCCTGGACCGAGAGGCGTCGTGGTCTCAAAGGTAAGCATCAATGGTTTCGTTCATTTGTTTATGCATGAGGGAGTTCCATGTTATTTAATTAAATTTGAGATATTAGATTTACACTATTAGCGAATGAGCACCTGGATGCTGCACTCAAATAATTTAACATGTACTATTAGATTTGCTAATTCTGTCCTTTCTCCATGTGCATGACAACACTTTTCTCCCCGTGGAACATATTATGTATCTACCGTCTATCATGGTACTAATGATACTCTCCAGCTACCTTGGTACTTTAGTGTGGTTCAACTTTGCTGAAAAAGCCATTGTTTGTAGTACTAAAAAGTTGTAGGAATAGGATCCGCTGACATCAATTTACTGCTCTGGATTAATTCTTATTCGAGGACCGTCTAAAGATAGTTTTTCAAATGCCGAAGGCGAGTTAGTCTATTTATTGGTCTGTGTTGTACATTATGCAACAGTGTTGTATATTTTTATAGAAGGAGCCCACCTAGGTGAGATCATGGAAATTTGCTCCCAACGGGAACACGCGAGCAAGGCAACCACCGACCCACAAAATAATATACTACAGTTTGTCCAGGATAAAAACACGCATACCAGTAACAAACTTTATACCTCAGTAACTTGATTGCCAAAGGTGACAGATAACGACCAGACAGGCCAGAGTTACACATTTACAAGATCCAAGTTTCAGAACCTTTATTACCACTTTACGTTGGATTTTGCAGCATTTTAGGAGGAGGATTGGTACTACCACAGGAGCCCCTTGCCATTGGGATCGAAAAGACAGAACCTGGCACTACAATTGGAGTGCAGGTTAATTAAGCTAGGATCAGGACGACGAGATGAACGTCTTGATCTTCCTGTCGAGCTCATCCTTCTTAGCCCCGACCACGCGACTCACCTCCTGCCCGCCCTTCACCAGTACAAAGGTCGGCATCGCCTCTACGCGGAATGTCTTTGCAACCTCCTGCGAAATCCCAGTACATTAACATTAAGAAAACAAATCGCTTCAGTTTCTGAAGAACAGGAAAGCATTCTGCTCTGAATGCATAAGCTGCCACAAGAGGCATGATAGAAAAAAAGAAATTGAAGCCCTCTTTTTCCATATGCACCGATTTTCATCCTTCACTCTTTTTATAGCCTAAAAGAATACTTTGTTTTCATAAATTTCACAACTAAATTTTTTCATGTAAAGTTGCAACCATAGAAAGTGGTTTTGTACTATCAATATCCACACAAGCTGAGGGCCATGGCATAAAATATACTACCTCTGTAAACTAATATTTTAGATCACTACTTTAGTGATCTAAAAAATTGTCTTATAGAAGTTTACGGAGGGAGCAGGTGGTAATTCCCTCATCAAGCATAGGTTTTGTCGGTTACAGATCTACTGGAGCGTTCTTTAATTTGGGTCTGAACTCAAAGTGTTATGGGAATGGCTAGGTGCTAGGCAAGCGGCAATGTGGGTGCAACCTGGTTGCCACCATCAGGCTATGTGGCTGCATAGGCAGGCGAGACGTGAGGGTGTTCCCCATCGCTTATGTGGTCTAGGTGGCTCTGTTTTTTTTTTTTGCGCAAATAGGTGGCTCTGTTTTAGAAGTATGTTTTTCATGTCTAAATTTGGTACCAATCGACAGTGATTGTGTATGCTAAGTTCTGAAGTCACCTCAAATTAGCCTCAATCTTCCGTGACAGCTTCACTAGAGAGGAAAAATACGTGGAATGTGTGCTTTAAATCGAGCAAGCCTCTATTTACAAGTATTCACTGTTTGATTGATCCTACTTCTACTCCTACTGGGAGAAGTCTTAATTGGCATCAAGTGAGATCCCATATGCACAATCTAGTCCTGCCTCCGTTGATTTCGGTTCAATGCATCTGATTTCTATGCCCAAGCAGCTCGCAGGTTCAATACTACAATCAGACATCTGGCTTAGCACGACGATGCATCCAAATCTACCGGAGTTAAGCACTAGCGACGATTCCTCCCAAATATACAGTGGAACAGGGCATTTTTTTTCATAGGACGATTGGGCGAAACTTGGATCTAATTCGTCATCGAACCAAAGGCGTGAGCTACCTGTTTTCTCCAAGAACGAACCAAACCAGAGCCTTCCCCCTTCCCAATTCCACGAGGGCCCAAGCCAGATTAACAATTCGGTGGCGTTACTAGTAGACGAGCGCGGAATCCAAGCAAGCAGGAGGAGCAAGAGGAAGCCAGAGCTGTTGGCTTTTCTTTCTAGAGAAAAAAAAAACGCTACTTTTTGGCCGCATGAAAAGATCGATGCCGTGTATCTTCTGCCTATAAACCGCCACACACACACATGTGCCAACCCAATGGTTTCTCCCGGAGGTGCATTCCGCCGCTGTCCTCCCACGGAATCTCCCCTTCACGCCCCTCCGTTTATTCCACCCCTCTTCCCTTCCCTACTGGCACAGGCCACCACGCCACGCCACAGCCTACCAACGGAAAAAGGCAGGCAATCGCCACCACTTGGCACTTGCTACACCCAAGTAGCACTACTTGTGCTTCACTAGAACCAACGCAACAGAAACCAGTCCACATTTTACACCACATGTTGTTGCCGTGTATGTACCAACACATGTCCCAAGACAACGACAACAACTATCGAGATAATAATCACACTCTACTCTAAAACGTGAATGCCCTCCAAGGGCGTGGCGCGCCCATCACTTCGACGCGCTAACTACTGGCAGCAACGCAGATACGCTGCACACTGCTCATCGGGCACCTTGGCAAGCAGGATCAGAAACCCGGCTGGTACGACGAGTACTGGAGCTTCGGGGTGCGGGCCATGTACTGCCTCACAGCGTCCTGATTCGAGTGGAAGATCAGCCTCATCTCCTTTATCTGCAGGGAAAATCAACAACTAAATGAGACCAGCATCATGGTTGAGAGCTAGTACTAGGCGAGTGCTAGCAGCTGCAGGCACCTCATCGACGAGTACCAATCATCCCTGTAACTATGCAAGTTACTCTATTTCAAATACTATATAAGCACGATGGGTGGCGTAATTACCGTGGAACAACATAATGGCAAAGGAATGGGGGACAGGCAGGTACACTAGTAAAATGGTACTCCATCGGTAAAGAAATATAAGAGCGTTTACATCTCTTTTATTTCTTTACAGGGGGAGTAAGTGACACTATTCATGTGTAAATTATTAGTCATAAACTTCCTGATGAATCAAAAAAGAGTGAGCAATATATCTTTGTTGACTATGTTTTCCTTCATTTTTTTAGTAGCCAGCTGGATAGTTAGTGGCAACCCAATTACTTTATCATATAAAAGGAACGGAGGGAGTAGCATTTAGGTTTCAGCATTTCAAAAAGGGCGAGTGCTGAGTGCTGAGGGAATGTAGTTATAGATCACATCTGTCGGCTTATGAAACACCTAACAGACATTGCAGCAAAAGAAAACATGTGCAGAAAATTAACAAAGTTATTTTTAAGTCAACCAGAAAAGTTAACCAGACTGACACAACCCACTCTCATCTTCCACATGCTTCACAAAGCTCATGCATCCATGTGCCAACACTTGGTTAGAGAGTAAACAGCTAGTCTAAATAAGTAATACAGCTTTATTTCTCATTTGAAGTTGAAAAAGGACCCATACATGTAAGCGTTTCTAAGATTTTATCATAAATTTTCTTAATCCAATTCATTCCATTAGTCTGTGTGCTACACTTTGGTCTGGTCTTCAACTCCTCATATGTGACACTCGCGTTGCTACATAGCAAGTGACCTATTAGATCAAGTACACCGGTACCTGACTCTAAGCGGTACGAGCTCTGGCACTGATGTGCGCTCAACAAATTGTCCATGTTAAAAAAAATGATATATGCTGTGAGCTTGCATAAGACATGAAAGGTCCATCTAGAATAAAAATCCTTCTCAGAATGATGAAGCTGTTCTTTTCTTGAAGATAATGATAAGTATTTCACTGGCAAACACCAGGTCTCCAGGATAAGTTAACATTGAATAACACATGCTTCAATAGAGATTTTAGTTAAATCTCTACTTCTCTTGGTAATTACATCAATGGCCAAGTGTTTATTCAACACAAATTCATTGAAACTATCCATCCAAATTCCAGGCACAGGCACAGGCACATAAGTATATCCCAGTGGTTGCTCAAAAAATCCAAATGCAGTACGTAAATGGGTAATACAGTTTATTAGCATTACTGCAGATATTCTGCAAAGATTCTATTGTGAAATAGCATAAAACTGGAGCATTTAATGCAGTTGTATCAGAATTCAAACAAAGAGAGGACATGAATATTACTAGCAGGATAATAGCTTTCTCACCAAGTTACAAACGAACCGTAAATGGAGAGGCTAGAGCTAAATCAGGAAAATGAAATACGAGATATCTGTGTACCTCGATTAAAGAATCAGAACTTAAGTTGATCCCTTTGCAGCTCGGCACTTCCTTGCTATTAACAAAGATTGAGCATTTCCCAATGTTCTTGATATGGAAAGACCCACTTTTATCCATCTTGATAACCGCCTGATTTTCAGAATATAGCACGAATTTAGCAAAACATAACACAGTGTCCACTATTTAGGGCAGTTCACCAGCCTGATACCCTAACTCGCAACTTAAAGGAGAACATATGAATGGGGTTAGTGGATGCAACCACTGGGGGTCAGATGTAATCAGAGATGCCTGCTGTTAATTACTTAAAACAGTTAACTATTTCAGGAGCATGGCATGGTCAGACGATGTACAAATTACAAGATACACAGAGTCATAGAATGCCAAAAGGTCACAATGTTATAATATAAGTGTGGTCAACATCAATAGCTGGAGATGTTTTTAAAACTATCCATAATAAGTCAAGAAAACAAAGTGTCAAGACTAACAGTTTCTCAATTTAATAATAACACAAAGGCATGATACAAATCATTAAGATAAATATGCAAGTCAACCCTAGAGTGACAAAAGAGACCTAGATAAACATAATTCATCCCCCACCAGACTTTTCCAGTCCCAAATATTGCCAACTAAACAAAGTCGACAACTCCACTGGCTCAAACAAACATGTGCCCTGCACGTTAAAATGTCTTCTTACAATGCATGACACACAAAGCTTTTTACTGCTGTCAGGGTCAGGGCAGAGTAGACCTTCTGTGGCCACCAATTACACTAAGATCAGCGGATGAGCTAAAAGTACATTTTCTTCAGGAGCTAACCTCAAACAGAACCAACAAAACAAAAAAACAAGACTGTACAGGATATAGATATTTCTCATCATATTTTAGGCATCACCTATTTCCTGAACTGTAACTAAAATTCACGAACTTGGAAAAAATATATTCAAGCAAATACCTGTCGGCGAGATATTTTGTTCGCCCTCCCTTCTTTTGCTAAATCTATGTCTACTTTTACGTCTTCTGTCTCTCTTCCCAGAATAACCTGAGAAAAGAAGCGAGAAATGCAACTAAAAGTCAGAAATGGTGCCAAGATATTGCACAGATGTGAAAATATTATGTATTTCATACAAGTTAAAGAAGACAATCTGCCAAAAAATAATGAAAGTGAAAGCCACACAATAACCAGCCTGGTCGTATTTTTCTACTTAAAGATTGAATTAGAAGAAATGAAGAATTCAATCAGCATTCCATTATGAGACAGAACAAGATAGATGAGTTTTCAAACTGCTAGTGAGTAGCAAGTGTGATGCTGTTCAGAAATAAACGATGCAACTGTTTCAGCGCAGATGTATCAACATAAGTTCTCCGTACTCTGGAGAAGCTGAGTTGTGTCTTGTTATATGTGATAGACCATATTAGCTGAAAAACATAAGTTGGATTTACCTCAGGATCCTTTATGTAGTACTTCAAGTGCAGTCCATAGATAACTGCATAGGCACCTCGAGACATGATACCTCGGTTCACATAAGACCGAGCACCCTGCTCCAACCTTATCAATGATTTCCTGTTCTCTGGATGATCAAATCTGGAAACTGGCCATGCAAATACATAGATAATGGTAAGCAGACATTTTTTTTCTCCTGTACATGGTACGCAAATGCCTAACTGTAGCTAATAATATACAAGGTCCAAAGTACCAGAAAAAATAAAATTGCTGTAAATTAAACTCAATCAATTTCTTTTTTTTCTCGAACGACGCAGGAGAGCTGTGTGTCATTTCATTAAGGAAAGAAATACAAGGAGAGGCCAGCAGGCCAGCTCCCAGAGGTCTAATAACAGACTCGCCATGAACAAAATATAATCAACCTTGCCCAAACACACCCTGACCTAAGTGTCAGGGATAAGCTACCTGATGATTAGCTCGTGGAGGGCTGAAGCACCAACCAAACACCAGAAGTTACTCTCACAAGCAGCTGCCTATAACACTAATGGAATACAAGGCCTGGCACCCTCAAACACACATGCATTGCGGTGTTTCGATATTTCCCAAGCCACAAGGATGATGAGGGAGTTGGGGCCTTTCTTCAATTCCTTGGGCACACTTCTGACAGCACTATACCACCAATTGGAGAAACGTGTTACATCAGGTTGAGGGGCAAGAGCAGCCAGGCCCAAAAATTTTAGGATAACCATTCAAACATGCCTTGTAAAGACACAAGAAATAAGGATAACGTTGGATTGTTTCCTCTTCTTGGACACAAAAGGGACTAGCAGTAGGATGCGGCAGCCCCTATATTAGCCAAGTGATCGGATGTCCAGCGTTTATTCTTGATTGCCGGACAGATAAAGAATTTGCAGCAGAGTGAGCCCATGATTTTCAAACCCGTTTCCATGGCGCAAACTTGATGGAGCCAGGAAAATAAGCATTGTAAGCCAACTTACTAGTGTAAGACCCTGATTGAGTTAGGTGCCATCTATATTGATCAGGCACATCTTGCTGAAGAGCCAAATTATCTACCAAGTCACATTTCTTGGTGTGCATGGACTAAGCTTGGTCAGTTTTATTGTTCTATGACATGTGGTTTGCATTCAAATTGCCACTAAGAGGGAAAGGGCCACGCTGCATCCAGTTAAGATAGCGGGTCCACACACACACACTAGTGCCAGAACCCAGAACAGAATACCTTCTCCTCCTTAAGAGTACTAGCTGACCAATACCCTACCCGTATGACGAACTGATGACTAGTCTCATTTTTAGTGACTATAAGCACTGATAGTGAAGTATTATTGTAACAATGGGACCATTATTTCAGCACAACAGGACTCATAGTTTAGCACAATACATTTTTTTGGACAACTCTGTCATCATAATGTTACTCATGCTAGCCTTAAGATGTGCATCTCTACACAAACTTGCATATATTAATGTAGCACATCCTTAACCACATTCAGAATAATTTGATAGATGGTTCGTATTTACCTGCAGGGTGAGATGAATCAGCCTGGTCCCATGGGATTAGATCCTGATCAAGTATCTGCAATGAACCGAAAGGGGTGAATCAGAAGTAACACGGTGAAAGGCTCTATTATCTAAGTTAACAGATACATACCAGGGCTTCTAAATCATAGTAGTTTGGAATATCATTTTCAATGTCCAAGCATTCTTCTGGTGGAGCTGATGCCGGCGCGGCTGCAATAGGGTCTTGAAGACCCAAATCTGGCAATGCATGTGATGGCATACAGTTCTGTAGAGCAGAGGCATCTTGCAATTCTGACTGATTATCATGTGAGCTGTAATTCATGTGATCAGGCACTTGAACAGGATTGTACAACATCAAACTTTGGGAGTTATCAAAAAAATCGTGCTGTCCTAAACTGCACGATGGTCCTTCACCAAATCCAGATGGGTGAATAGCAGGTAAAGCTAGCATGCATGTGCTCTCATCATTCGTGTCAATATTACCATGCAAAATTGCACTGGAAGTTGAAGGACCTTCAGAGGGTATAGCTCCTAGGATGCAACCTTTATTAAGTGCCACTGAAACTTCTTTTTGTTCTGTAGTGGATGGGCTAAGCTTCATTGGTTGCGACGGAGATTGGGCATTTGCCATATCTCCTCTCTTTATTTGGACCAAATCACTCGCATTGGAATGCTCAACCTTTAATGGAGAGCTAGTTGCAGGGGGAAATGGAGACTCAGAGTTCCGCGCAAAAGAAGCAGTAGGGCGCAGGGGAGAAAACTCGACATGTGTACTAGCATCGTCATTGCAAGGGATCTCAGGATCTTCCGTATTTAACATGCATTCCACATCCGGGCCCGGATAACATAATTCAGGTGAAGTAGGGACCAGGATCATTTCCGAAACACCCTCAACGTTATGATGTACATGGCCAGAATCTACCTGATCATAGCAAATGTTGGCCTCATCAGGGTGCAACATATTCTGCATGACGGAGTCTGCACCCAGTACACCTTTTGGATCAGGATCATCCAAGTCTTCCTGATTCGTATCATGTGGAGAATTCAGAAAATTTTCACCGTTCAGGAGATCAAACTCATCACTATTACTGAAAAAGGGAAAATCCATGTAATCACCTTCTGGCATTGCTGCATCATCTAAACCAGGCATGCAAATCCCGCCATCTGCTTGCAATGCTAAAGGGTTTCTGTTGGCTGTCTTTATTTTCTTACCATCAGCAAGAGTAAGTGTGTCTGTTTCATCAACCCCATTCCAGATTGCTTCTCCGCTGTTATTAGCAGGGAAATGCACGTGCTCAACTCCAACTTGATCAGTAATCAACATTTCTTTTGATTCTACTACTTCATTGCCACATTGGTTGCTAGATGCCAATTGCTGAAACTGCATAGAATCCTGAAAATCTGTGATACCTCTAAGAGAGACATTGTTCACTTCACTAGGCTCAGGAACTTTTTGCGAGTAGGTGTCATACATTTGAACATCTGAATAGACATATGGTGCATTATTGGTGGCATCCTCATCTTTTATCATGCTGCCAGGATGCTGTGCATGGAAAGAATGGCCATTTATTTCAGGATGCATCTGTTGTGCACCACTGTAGCTTCCACCTGCTTGCCCATAACAGCTCACTGTATTCATCCCTGGTTCAATATTTTGAACTACATGCTGGTCATGTGAAGGTTTAGGTACGCCTCCGCAGACACACTCCCCGCCAATCGCCATGCAAGAACAAGGGGCAATGAGAAAACCAAGGTCGTTGGTGTTACAGGGTTCATTGCATACTCTCTTTCTCATCGCATAGTATAAATTCTTGACACTCTCTATTTTCCGCTTCTGAAATGAGAAATCTTTTGCCTTCGAGTTGACAAGTTTATGTAGCTTGGCAGGGTTGGAAGTGGAAAGTTCAGTCTCATACTCAACCATCCGAGCAGAAGCTTGTGCTGAGATCTCTGGGTCATATAGCAATGAAGTCCAACGATCTTGTATTTCTTGAAGGGTGAATTTACGGGAAAAACATACAGCTCCTTTCGCCAAGGACTCCAAAGAGGCACCAGTCTACAGGTATCAAAATTATCATTTTAACAACTAGTAATAAACAGGGGAGTAGTCATAAATTCAGATTTCAGAATTTCATAAGCAATTGCCACAGCAGCTTTTCTCATTTTTGTTCACTGGTACAATAAAAAAAGCACTCTTTAATTAGGCCTATCTCTTCATGTCATATTTTTTTAAGCAAACAAATTTGATTGTTACACGGCCAATAAGCTGACATGTGCAAATACAATATAACATGTCTTGAATAAATTTAATTATATAGCAATGCAAAAAATTACAGAAGGTTAACAACTTATAACATTACAGACTCGAAGGTTAAAAGATTGTCGCGGGACCAAAAGACGCACAACAGAAACTGTTTCGAGCCAATCACACGAGGCACCAATTTCTGATTACATCATGCTGTCAGTTAACTAACTCCTATGTGCTGAGCGACACGCTTACTTCTAACGCAAAATGAAATCAAGAACATTGGCTGTAAAAAACAGCAATGCCAGAATTACTCAAGCACTGTGTAGTGCAGACTTGCAGAGCACCAACCACCCCAATGCAATTGAAACACAAAGAACGCAAAGAATATTTGCTGTAAACAACAGGGGAGTCCAGGAATTTCGCAGGTAACGGATAACAAGAATCACGGGCGCAGGAATCTTGCAAGGCCGGGTGGGGACTAAGCATTCTGACTAGCGGGCAGAGCCCCTCTGGGCTCTGGCTCCATGGCGCTCCGGGGGGCAAGAACCGCCCGGGAACAGCAATTGGACGCCTCAATCGAAGGCGACCTAACCGACGCGTCGACACGGAGAGCTATTGGGCGACTGCGGCCGCGATCCGGGGCTACCGGGGCGTCGGCTACCTACCTCGATGGCGTTCTTGAGGAGGATGTCGTCCTCGACGAGCCAGTCCCCCGACGACGTCGACGCCGCGAGGGCCCCCATGGCGGCCGCCGCCGCCGGATGCGCCGCGCGGGTGGGGGAAAGAGGGGGTGGGGGGAGTGGTTGGGGCGCGCGCGTGGTCTAGGGTTTAGTGGAGGGAGGAGGGGGGAGAAGAGTGGCCGGGGCAGGCGGGAGAGGGGTGGGCGGTGGCGGGTTCGGGTGTGGCCGTGTGGGTGGTGGGAGGCCCGCGAAAGGCGCGTCATGGGACTCATGGACCCGATAGTGGGGATTGGGGAACGAACGAGCGTGAAAGGCAGGTGAACAGGTCAAGTTGGTTCAAGAAAAAAACAGGTCAAGTTATGGCGAAACTGCCAAAGAAACCAAAGAGTTCCCCACAAATTTACTACTCCATGATTCTCTTTACATGAGGGGTGCATAAAGAAGTAAACTCCTTTTTTTCTTCTTGTTGGCAGAAAAAAATGTGAACTCTACATACAAAGTTTCGCTGACACATACTCCCTCTGTGAGCAAATGAATCGGTGACGAAAAAAAAGGAATACACATGGATAATAGATTTAGGATTTGCCATTTTGGATCCATGAAATGAATTGGTGACGAGAACTTTGACACTGATGATGTGACACTTTATTCAAAAATTCCTCTTGTTGCCTTTTTTTCTTCTCGGCAAAAGGATAATACATGTGGTTGTTTTTTGGCAAGAAAATAAACTATAGAGATGTTAAAATGTATTACCATGTCATATCAAAGAAAACAACAAAATAGTTCTTTTCAGCCACAAAAACATACATGTATGACTACACGGATATAGTAAACAAAGGAAAACAACAATAATAGCAGGCGCGACGAAGCATGTTTGTTCTTGTAGTATGCATATATGTGTGATGGATGGAGCAAACACGGCGGCCTCTTCTCATGGACGATCCGTCATTGGATCTACTTCCGGTCGGTGGGCGGGTTGTCTAGTTCATGCATGTAGTCAGGGCGCTTGGAGAGCCAGAACCTGCGCACCCCGTGTTGGGAGTACCTCTTCCCTTCATCATGATTCTCTAGCACCCCGGCTGCCCTGTTCTGCTTTGTCACCCTGCATGTACACCCATCCGTTGTTTCACACAAAACAACTTTAAATCAAATCTTGGGCGATGCTGGAAAAACTGATCAAGTGCGGTGTGTCGAAATGTGGAGCCCTGAATGTGGATGGAAGTTTTGTTTTGTTTTTGTAGTACCTGACTTCAGGGTTGGTGGTGATATTGCGCACAAGTTGCATCACACAAATACCGACGGCCACGCCAGTCGTCGCGAACAGCGGGTACACCTGGATGTTGGAATCACTAATAAGACATTGACATGATGAATTGCATATTAGGATGTTATGGGTAGAAGGAGGCATGTCGCGTGACTCAGCGTAACTTTGTTGTATGACTATGTATGAATTTCCTATGCCAACATGAACACAAACAAAATCTCAGAGGTTTCGTTTACCATACATTTTGGTCATGTGTTAAATCAAAATATTGTGGAGGTCTTTGATGCATTGGAATATAAGACATGTGACACAAATGACCTATGCAATAACAAATCATGGTTGGCAATTAGCAAATAATCCTCCCATGTGTTGATTGATCTTTGATTAGTTTTTACACAAATGAAACAGATCATATGTAAGCAGCAAACAACAAAACATGTATGTTTCTTTAGACATTGTAGATCGGGTAATTACTTGATTGCTCGTAAGGCACCAAATGAAGTATAAGAAGGAAAGTAATGATTTTGATAAACCAATAGAAATAGGTATAAACTTCCGATAAAAACAAGTAATGTGCTTGATTTGCATCTGCAAATGGATAACCTAAATTATCATTGCGTACCTCGGGTCGAATCCATCGAGAACCCATTTGATTGATTGGATTGTTTGTTGTTCTTTTCGCAGCAGAAGAGATGATGAGGATGGCGATGGAGAATGAATCGTAAGTAACTCCCCGCTTTCCTCAAAACCTATAAATAGGAATGCCTTTTATTACACCCTCCTTGAAATAGCAATGCTTTTCTTTCATCCTCCTATTTTTATCCACATACATCTGGAGGATTTTTTTTGTTTTATTATTTTCAACAATATAAAAGCATACACGACCCACTGTCATCTCTAAAAGTTCCTTCAGCCGTTCAACAGGAAAAACATATAAAGATGTGAAAAAATCACATGTGCGGGCTAGATCAAGGATTCAAGGTAGGCAAATGGTCGCATGTGGAGATCGTCTTTGTAGCAAAAGTTTCCCATCACAAGGGATTGTGTGGCTTCATCTAACTCGAAGAGCGTAATATGCAAAGTGTTTAACCATGCATTTTTAAATTCAAATGGTAGATGAGTAAAATAATATTTACCCATGTGTCAAAAAAGTGTTTTTAATTTGTATTCAAAAGGACTTTTGTACGGTTGTAACGCCTTGGCCATGGACAAAATTCTAAACCGACCTTGGGCATCATATTACTAGCCCATGGTGGCGTGTGATGCCGTGCCCGTTATTTCTGATATTATTTTGATAGTTGTGTGTGTGTGTATTAAATCTACTAAGATTTGTATTTTCTCCCTTTTTAATTTTTTATTACATCTCCGGCATTTAAGACTACTAGGAAGTTGAAATATGTCGATCTGTGATTTATTCGTTTTGACCGCATCCCTTCAACAACCTCTCTAGAAGGTTTTTGTTCCTGTGCTCCTTTCCCCTCACAGTGTGTTCCCATTCGTCGCTGCTTAGCCGTCAACATACTTGGTTTTTTTGTCACACATCCATGGTCGGCTCCATCTAGAAGAGGGGAAAAGGGCATTGGCCAGAGCAGCGGGTGTTGTCGTTGGTCTGCACCTTGAAGATGTCACTCTTGCCCAGTGTGAGCCCGACCTACTCGACGATGGTGTTCGTACCGTTCAATGTCGATGCGCACTGCCCCAACATGAGAGGATCCAGCCAGTGAAAAGCACACACCCACTTCAGTCGGTGGGGTCATGTCATCCCAACTCTTGAGATTCGATGTTGATGGTTGTTTGGTCGATGGGTTATGGGCGACGTGTTTTACTGTTTCGATTTGATGGATTTTTGGGGGTTATGGTTCTTGCGTCAGTGCATGGGTGTTGCAATTCATTCTTGCATCGTGGAGTGTGGTACGTTATGTCTCTTTATTAGGGGCGGTGTCTCACTATTTTTTCTATTATCGTTGTTACTCTATGTTTGTTGATCCCTTAGCATGATCGCTCCACATAAAAACAATAGGGAACTTCACTAGCTAAACAAACAAAAAGCGAGCAACTACCAAGGAGGCTCTTAGGGGCAAGTGGCCCGGCAAAGCGCGCATACTCTTCTAGTCATGCATTGTGTCTAAACTATAGGGCTACACCACATGTAAGAATTTCAACTCTAAGTTTTATACTTCAATAATGGATGTTTCTTAGTTTCCAAAAGAGGGATTCCTATGCAATTAGTACTCAAAACAATATGGAATACTGTCGGCGTCCTGGGAACGGGGGTCCACAGACTTGCCTGCCTGCGGCCTGCAGCGTGGCTCAAGCAGTGGCCCAGTATGGCCCGTCTTCATCAACCCAAGTTCAAGACCCTCACGAGGGGCCAAGCCTCGCGAGGTGGACGGCACAAGGCTTCCTCAGGGGCAGCCTCACCAGGCAGGCTCGCGAGGAGGCGGAGAGATCAAGGCAAGGAGTACCTTGGGGGTGCTCGTGACGCAAGCCATGACGATCAAGACCAGTCGGGCGCCAGCCTGCGCAGTGCCCTCGTTTCCTCTTTGGTGCAAAGGGGGCAAGCGCAGGCACGGAGTACCGAGGCATCAGGCCAAGGTTTCCATATCGGTGCAACGAGACCAAGGCCAGCAGAGCGGCAGGACGGAGATCATCGTGGAGCCCAAGACGGCGTCATCACCAGTGCCTTTGGTAGACGAAGATCAACTTTAGTCAGGATGGCTTGTACTAGTTGTCCCCCTTCAAAATGGCCGTTGTTGGCTCCCTTCCCGCTCAATATTTGGGAAAAGGACCAGGGCCTCTATAAATAGAGATAGCCACCACAGTAGAAAGGATCCGATCGAATCCTTCCCTAGTAGAACACCACACCAGCTCAAGAACACCCCTCGCGAGGCTGTTCTTCCTCTGTACTGTTCTTCATCAGCCCCAGAGGCAACCCACCACACCACACACTGGATTAGGGTATTACACCACAATGGTGGCCCGAACCAGTATAAACCTCGTGTCCCTTGTGTTGTTCATCATGCTAGCTTAGAATCACAGCGAGGCTTTGGGGCGTGAATCGATAGGGAGAAGATCTTCGTGCGCACCCCAGAGTTCAAACCTTAAGGGTTTTGCCGGAACCCGATATCCGACATTTGGCGCGCCGGGTAGGGGTGCGCCGGAATCTTCTTTCTGTGGTTTTGCGTTCCATCGTTTCGTCGCATCCATGGCGGATGCTCGCCGAGCTCGCGACGAGCGTCGGGCTGCTCTCGCCGCCTGCGTCGCCCAGACGGCTCCCGTTGGTGGACCTCCTCGTCGTTCTCCATCGCCTGCCGCCAACACCGCCACCAGCCCGGCGGGGAACGAGCAGCAAGCATCTTCGCTGCATCCCTCGGTGCGGCGGGAAGGCCGCACCGCCACTCCGTCGCTGACTCCATCTGGTTCGTCGTCTCACGCCCGTCGCGCTCCCACGGACGTGCAGGCCGCGTTGCTCCTGGCACGTGAGCTCCTGCACTACCGCCCCGTCGACGACCTCTACGAGGAGTGGCTCGCTCGCATCACCGAGCTCGTCAGCGCCGCAGGGGGCTCTCCTGCGCCGTCCCTCTTGCTGCCTCGCCCTCCGTCCTGCATGGGCGATGCAGCTCGGGAGGTGCCTCCGCCACCTCCTCCCCAAGAAGGCATCCTGGCCCCAAGGCGTGCGGCCCCTAGATGAGACCCATGAAGGAAATATGCCCTAGAGGCAATAATAAAGTTATTGTTTATTTCCTCATATCATGATAAATGTTTATTATTCATGCTAGAATTGCATTAACCGGAAACATGATACATGTGTGAATACATAGACAAACATATAGTCACTAGTATGCCTCTACTTGACTAGCTCATTAATCAAAGATGGTTATGTTTCCTAACCATAGACATGTGTTGTCATTTGATTAATGGGATCACATCATTAGGAGAATGATGTGATTGACATGACCCATTCCGTTAGCCTAGCACTTGATCGTTTAGTATATTGCTATTGCTTTCTTCATGACTTATACATGTTCCTGTAACTATGAGAATTATGCAACTCCCGTTTACCGGAGGAACACTTTGGGTACTACCAAACGTCACAACGTAACTGGGTGATTATAAAGGAGTACTACAAGTGTCTCCGAAGGTACATGTTGAGTTGGCGTATTTCGAGATTAGGTTTTGTCACTCCGATTGTCGGAGAGGTATCTCTGGGCCCTCTCGGTAATGCACATCATTATAAGCCTTGCAAGCAATGTGACCAAATGAGTTGGTTACGGGATAATGCATTACGGAACGAGTAAAGAGACTTTCCGGTAACGAGATTGAACTAGGTATTGGATACCGACGATCAAATCTCGGGCAAGTAACATACCGATGACAAAGGGAACAACGTATGTTGTTATGCGGTTTGACCGATAAAGATCTTCGTAGAATATGTAGGAACCAGTATGGGCATCCAGGCCCCGCTATTGGTTATTGACCGAGAATGGTTCTAGGTCATGTCTACATAGTTCTTGAACCCGTAGGGTCCGCACGCTTAACGTTACGATGATAGTTTTATTATGAGTTTATAAGTTTTGATGTACCGAAGTTTGTTCGGAATCCCGGATGTGATCACGGAGATGACGAGGAGTCTCGAAATGGTCGAGACATAAATATTGATATATTGGACGACTATATTCGGACAATGGAAGTGTTCCGGGTGATTTCAGAGAAAACCGGAGTGCCGGAGGGTTACCGGAACCCCCCCGGAGAGTTAATGGGCCACATGGGCCTTGGTGGGAAGAGAGAGGGGCGGCCAGGAAGGGCCGCACGCCCCCTCTCCCTCTGTTCCGAATTGGACTAGGAGGAGCGGGGGGGGGGGGGCGGTGCCCCCCTCTTTCCTTCCCCTCCTCTCCCCCTTCCTTCCCATCCTAGTAGGAGTAGGAAAGGAGGAGTCCTACTCCTACTAGGAGGAGGACTCCTCCTCCTGGCGCGCCCAACAAGGGCCGGCCGGCCTTCCCCCTCCCTCCTTTATATACGGGGGCAGGGGGCACCCCATAGACACACAAGTTGATCTACGGATCGTTCCTTAGCCGTGTGCGGTGCCCCCCTCCACCATATTCTACCTCGGTCATATCGTCGCGGAGTTTAGGCGAAGCCCTGCGCCGGTAGAGCATCATCATCGTCACCACGCCGTCGTGCTGACGGAACTCATCCCCGAAGCTTTGCTGGATCGGAGCCCGGGGATCGTCATCGAGCTGAACGTGTGCTGAACTCGAAGGTGCCGTACGTTCGGTACTTGGATCGGTCGGATTGTGAAGACGTACGACTACATCAACCGCGTTGTGCTAACGCTTCCGCTTACGGTCTACGAGGGTACGTGGACAACACTCTCCCCTCTCGTTGCTATGCCATCACCATGATCTTGCGTGTACATAGGAAAATTTTGAAATTACTACGTTCCCCAACAGCCCACCGCGTCCAGTGCCCGCGCGACAAGAAAGGAGTTGCCAAGAAATCCCTCGGCCCCAAGAAGGTGCTCTCGTGCTCCCTGCTCCAGCACGCCAAGACCGCATCCCTGCACCGGCATGCCAAGACCCCGTGCTGCCCCTGGCAGCGGCGCGTGGGAGCCATCAAGAGCAGGCCCCGCGCCTGCAAAAGGCTCCGGTGGCCACCGCAGGCTGCCACGCCTTCACCACCGAGCTGCGCAGCGTCGTCTGGCCAGGCAAGTTCAAGCCAGATCTGCCTCATCACTACAACAGCACTGCTGACCCCGCAGAGTTCCTGCAGCTCTACAAGCTGGGCATCGAGGCGACCAATGGAGACGAAAAGGTCATGGCGAACTGGTTTCCCGTGGTGCTCAAAGATGGTGCCCGCACCTGGCTCCTGAACCTGCCTCTCGGCTCGATCTCCTCTTGGGACGAGATGCGCAGCCGTTTCATCGCCAACTTCCAGGGCACTCGCGACCGCCCTCCGGTTGTGGGTGACCTACGCCGCATCAAGCAGCAGCCTGGAGAGACCCTGCAGAAGTACATCCAGCGTTTCAATAGCGCTTGCCTCAAGATCCCCAAGGTGACTGAGGAGGCCATCATCTCAGCATTCTCTGACGGCGCCCGCGATGTCAAGATGAAGGAGGAGCTTGCCATCCACGAGGATCTGTGCACATCTCTAGAGCTGTTCAACCTGGCGACCAAGTGCGCAAGAGCTGAGGAGGGGCGCCTCTCCCTCCTCGAGCTTCCAGCTACTGACCGAGAAGAGAAGAAAGCCAAGGATAAGGATGTGAAGTGCAAAGGAGCAGCTGTGCTCGCAACGGAACCAGACATGAAGCGCGACAGGGACCAGCTAGAGTCATCCAAGGGTAGCCGATTCTGCGCCTACCACAACCTCTACACCCACAACACCAACAAATGCCATGAGCTCAGATCCGTTCGAGAAGGACGCATCGGTCGATGCCCCGAGCGCAGCGACCGGGGTTATGGACGAGGAGGAAGAGGTGGAGGACGATGGGACGACCGAGGCCCTCGCCAGGAGTGGCGTGACCGCCCTCGCGAGGATCGCTGGCAGGACCAGCCTCGCGAGGGCGCTTGGAGGGATCAGCCTCGCGAGGATCCCCCGCAGGGCAACGCAGGCCTTCCTCCTCTTCCACCACCACCAAGAAGAAATGATGACCACCACCAGGACGAGGGGGCTGGAGGCTTCTAGGAGCCACGTGCTATCGCTTGCATCCTGGACGGTGCTCAGGCCCCAGCCTCTCAGCGCATCTTCAAGCAGTTTGCTCGCGAGGTGAATGCAGTCCTCCCCAAGCTCGAGGCCACGCGCCCCCTCAGGTGGTCCACGTGTGCCATCATGTTCAGCTCAGCGGATCAGCTCAAGTGTGCAGCTATGGATGGCATCCTCCCAATGCTCTGTTCCCAGTCATCAGCAACGTGCAAGTTACCAGGACCCTCATCGATGGTGGCGTAGGGCTCAACTTTCTGTCCATCGAGACGTTCAACAACCTTCAAGTGCCTTATGATCAACTTCAGCCAACCAAGCCTTTCTCAGGAGTTACTGATGGCTCCACTACTCCAATAGGGCAGGTTCGCCTCCCTGTCACTTTCAGACAGCGCAAGAACTACCACACCGAGCTCATTGACTTTGACGTTGCCCACATTCGCCTGCCATACAATGCCATCCTCAGGTATCCAGCCCTGGCCAAGTTCATGGCGAAAACTCACCATGGTTACAACGTCCTCAAGATGCCAGGAAGCGGCGGAATCATCACAGTTCCCTACGAAGAGAAGGATGCGGTGTGCTCCCTCGAGCGCGCCTTCCAAGCTGCATCAATCGAGGACCCAGACAACAGGAGTGAGAGCCCTCCCGAGGCACTTCCTAAGAAGAAGAAGACATCACCCAACTCAAGGTCTCAGGAGGTTGGCATCCCCGGAGGCTTCGCGTCAGGATCCACGCCCGTGCAAGGGGTGCCTCCCTCCATCACATAGGAAGGCGCGCCCGGCGCCCTCCTCGGGCAGGGCTCGGGGGCTCTCTTCTGTAGGGCCTTGATCACGAGGGAGGCACTCGGGCACCACTTGGAGGCGTGCTTTGCGACACGTTTCCCTCAGGAAGGCACGGGGCAAGGAATGCCAAACCCTCAGGAGTTCATCACCAAGACCACTCAGGAGCTGCAGGAATCAAGAGTCATACGCGGCGATCGCCGTCTGCCCGGCGTCGCTCCCCATCCAGGCAAGGATGGCGGACTGCGCGTCTGCATCGACTACCCAGGGCTCAACCGAGTCGCGTCTTAGGAGCGCTTCTGGCCTTCGCGCGTGGGATGCTGCAAGGGTCCACTGCACAGCTACGTTCGCATGCCTTTCGGTCTGTTGAACGCGGCTGCCACTCACCAGCGTCTTCTGCAGAGCATTCTGGCAGCTCAGGAGGCCAGGCACCATGCGATCCTGGCGGAGATGGAGATGGTCCTCGAGGAACCGCCTGAACCCCTAGAGCCTCCCGAGGCTCAGGGCTCCGGTGGCTCGTGAGGGTCGGCCTCATCACCACGCGTCTTCAGCTACTTCAACACCCCCTCTACAACGGTACCAGGTGACATCTTTCGAGTTCATTTCAGCTGGGAGCGCCCTCGGGGCTGCATCATTCCCAGGTCGCATGGGTTTGTCCCTGCGGCATGTATCCATTTTGCTTATGTCTTTAGTTTACCTTGCTGGGAGCACCCCTCGGGCTGCATCATCCCCAAGCCGCTCGGGCCTGACCCAGTGGCGTATATCCTTCCTGCATCTGTCTAATCTGATTTGCCTTTCATGCTTAACTTGCCTATGATTATCATCTCTCACCTACCACGGGCCTTTTCTCCCTCATGCAAATCACTTGCACGTTAAAAGGGGGGCTCTTGAGCATCGTGACTCAGGAGCTCTTACTAGCTCTCCAGCCCTCACCCCCTGGCCTTGTCCACGGCATCGCGACCTGGCATACCAGTGGCGGCTGAGCTTGCTCGAGGGTCGGGACCTGAGGACGTAGAGCATTTGTATCTAACCATCTCGCAGGAACACACAGTCGTCCAAGGCTCAAGACCAGGCATAACCCGCCTTGAGGTAGGGCCTCGTGAGTCCCGCGTTGGGTCATGAGTACCCAGATACACCTCGTATAGCTCTGCCGTGCCAGCCATGTGCCAGGGCGGGGCTGTACATGCCCCGGGGGCTCCTCCAGGAGGGGGCCCCCTCCCATGTACCAGTGGAAGCACCATGCTCCGTGCTAGCTGACGACACTGCCGAGGAGCGGCTATGCCCGTAAACATACGGAAGCGCTATGCTCCACGCTGGTGCTAAACAACCGAGGGCAACCCATGGCTGTATCAACCTCATGGAGCCCAGAGCTCAGTGTCTGGCCTCATCGCAACGCCTCCCCTCGGGAGCGCCACACGAGGAGGCTGCGCCCGGGTCACACCCGAGCGCACGCCACCCAGCCAGGTCCTTACACCTGGTCGTCGTGTGCCCCTCCTCGAGCGGATCCAAGGTATGAAGACCGTTTGAGCGTCAAGGGGGACTCCTGAGCATCAAGACTCAGGAGCCTAACTGGTCACGTAGCCCCTCACTCCTTAGTCCCGCAAGGCTAACGGCGGTTGAGGTATGCGCGGGGCCGGGCCCTGCCGACGTAGAACGACAGATCTACTCCTACACCCCACCCTAGTTGCTGTTTGCGCGTCAAGGGGAACTCCTGAGCATCGTGACTCAGGAGCCTAACTTTCCACGTAGCCCCTCACTCCTTGGTACCGTCCTGCTGATCTGGTCGGGGCTAACGGCGACTAAGGTATGTGCGGGGCCGGGTTATACATCCATTTTGCATCATGCTTTTATATCAATATTTATTGCATTATGGGTTGTTATTACACGTTATGTCACAATACTTATGGCTATTCTCTCTTATTTTACAAGGTTTATCATGAAGAGGGAGAATGTCGGCAGCTGGGATTCTGGCTGGAAAAGGAGCAAATATTGGAAACCTATTCTGCACAGCTCAAAAAATTCTGAAACTCCACGGAAGTCACTTTTGGAATTAATAAGAATTATTGAGCAAAGAAAATACCAGAGGGGGCCCACACCCTGGCCAGGAGGGGGGGCCTCCCCTACTGGGTGCACCCCCTGTCTCCTGGGCCCCCTGGAGACCCTTCGATGCCCATCTTCTGCTATATGAAGGATTTTACCCTGGCAAAAAAATCAGAAGCAAGCTTACGGGAGGAAACTCCGCCGCCACAAGGCGGAACCAATCTAGGGCTCCGCCGGAGCTGTTCTGTAACACCCTGGATGTAACTTTCCATCTTTGTATCTCCAACTCTTGCCATTTTCGGCTATGTGATATGATATTCCCTTCGTGGTTGGGTTTAGTCTTTTGTTTTTCATTTTATTCATGTCATGCATATCATATCATGTCATCATGTGCATCTCATTTGCATACGTGTTCGTCTCATGCGTCCGAGCATCTTCCCCGTTGTCCGTTTCGCAATCCGACACTCCCACGCGCACCGGCGCACCCCTCTTGTCTCTTTTCGTGTGCGGGTGTTGAACGTTCTCGGAATGGACCGAGCCTTTGCAAGTGGCCCTGGTATAGCATCGGTAGACCGCCTGTCAAGTTTTGGGTCATTTGGAGCTCGTTTGGTACTCCAACGGTTATCCGCATAACCGCAAAGGCCTCTTTTGAGTTGCAGCCCAACAACCCTCCAAAACAGCCCAATAACCCATCTAAGTCACTTCCATGCTCTCCGTCGTCGGATCACGATCGTGTGGGCGAAAACTACACCCCATTTGGAGTCTCCTAGCTCCCTCTACCTATAAATATGTGCACCCCTCCCAAAATTCCGGATCCCCAAACCCTAGCCCGCTCCTTCTCCGCCGCCGGACATGTCCGGGCGGAGCCAGACACGTCCGCCACGCGCCCCAGCCACTCAGGGCGCGCCACGTGCCGCCGCCGCCGCCCACCGCCGCCGGCCACCCGAGCCCGGGTCGGGCCCCGAAGCCCGTCAGCGCCACCCAGCCACCGCCGCCTCCCCGCGCGTCCGCCTCCGTCGCGGGTCCCGTCCGTGCGCCACCGCCCCACCTCGGCGGCGCGCCGCCCGGTCGCCGCCCGGCCTCCGCTGCCGCCCGTCCGCGCCTCCGGCCCCGGCTCCGCCTCTTGAGGAGCCGGATCCGACGAGGAGCGCCCGGATCCGACCGCCCCGCCCCGCCGGCGTCCTCCTCCGGTGTCCTCCTCTCCATCTCCGGTCTCCTCCGCGACCTGCAGCTCCGGCGAACCTCGGTCTCCGTTCCACGAGCCGGATCCAAATCTGCCTGGTTGACTTTCTTCTCCCCCCGAAATTCCTCTTAAGTCTTTCTGTCATTAATTTTTGTTGCATGTTCATCGCCCCACAACTTTGCACCCGTGGCTCCGTTTTGGGCATGTAGCACACCGAATTGTTCGTCTCGAAGAGTTCATCATTTCATCTCATTGCATCATTTTCATTTGAGCTCATCTTGATGCCCGAAATGCTGTTGGAAGATTGCTTCATAATGTTAGTTTCAGATTCTTATCAGAACATGCACTTTTGTCATTTTTGCCATGATTGATGTGTGCATCCTATGTACTTGATCCCTAAATGTGTTTTGAACTATGCCATGCCATCTTTACAGAGGTGCTTACCATGTATTTTTGTGATCAATGTGGTGGCTAGCACAAGCATGCAAACTAGGCTTCGTGATATTGCTGATTTTAGTCCCTGTTCTGCTATTATTGTGATGCCATGTAAACATGTTGCTACAGAGAGATCCATGCATATTTTGAGATACTTCAGTAAGGGTGTTTTGAACATATGGTTATGCTCTATCCATCCATGGTCCTGGTTGCAATTATGGAGTAGTCTAGCATGTCATTTTTGTGCTCTACTTTCGCTTCAAAATGTTTCCTGGCAGATTGTTTACATGTTATTCAATTTGGCCAAGGTTGTTGTAGTTGATCCGTGTATGCTATGATGTTGTTCTTGCCATGTATAGCTTCTATGACATGTCTTCTTGATGGATGTATGCTTAGTTTATCATGAGATGCTCTGTAGTGAGTGCATCAAGCTCGCGAAGGTGCCTTCGTAATTATGTCCATGCCATGCTCTGTTTGCCGAATCTGTTAACGAAACTTGCTATGTTTACATGGGTGCCATTATATTTTCTGATCCTTTTTGGCTTATGGTCAGTAAGGGACTTTTGATCTATGCTTTGAGTAGATTCATGCCATGCCTTATTTTGCTATTATAAGTTCCTGTAGCATGTTGATAACTTGGTCTGAACATTGCTTCGTGATGCTGTTTATGCCATGTCCAACCTGATATTTTTTGCACTTTCGCCATGCTTGTTTGAACCTGTTATGATGTGATCTAGTCGTAGCTCAGTGTTCCTTTTTCTTAAGCATCTCCTGTAGATCACTGCCATATGCTTTGTTTTTATGTTGGGGTGCTGTAGCATAGTTTCTTGTTGCATGCTAAGTAGCATCATGCTGTTAATCGCAGCTTTGTGCCATTGTTGTTTTGCTTGCCGTTTGCAACCGTGCATCTGTTCCCGGTGATCTTTATATCGATTTCAACCGAAATCATCTCATCTTTCTAGCTGCATACTTGGTTTGCCAAGTTGATGCCTTGTTCATCATCTTTCTTTCCGAAGCACGCATATGCATTGCATATCACATCTCGCATAGCATGACATGTATTGCATCATGTTGCTTGTGCATTGCACCGTGATTTATTGTGGTTCCTTTGCTTGTGTTCTTGCTTTGGGTAGAGCCGGGAGACGAGTACGTGCACGAGGAACCTGTTGAGTACGCTGACGAGGATCAAGCCTTCGACAACTCTGAGAACCTTGCAGGCAAGATGACCATACCTTCGATATCACTTCTATCTTTGCTTGCTAGTACTCGCTCTATCGCTATGTTAGATCTACCTGCCATTATTTATCATGCCTCCCTATTGCCATGTCAAACCTCTAACCATCCTGTCCTAGCAAACCGTTGTTTGGCTATGTAACCGCTTTTTCTCAGCCCCTCTTATAGCGTTGTTAGTTGCAGGTGAAGATGAAGTTTGTTCCTGGTCGGAACATGGATATTTTGGGATATCACAATATCTCCTGTTTAAATTAATGCACCTTATATACTTGGTAAAGGGTGGAAGGCTCGGCCTTATGCCTGGTGACTTGTTCCACTCTTGCCGCCCTAGTTTCCATCATACCGGTGTTATGTTCCTTGATTTTGCGTTCCTTACACGGTTGGGTGATTTATGGGACCCCCTTAACAGTTCGCTTTGAATAAAACTCCTCTAGCAAGGCCCAACCTTGGTTTTACCATTTGCCACCTAAGCCCTTTTTCCCTTGGGTTTTCGCGAGCCCAAGGGTCATCTTTATTTACCCCCCCGGGCCAGTGCTCCTGCGAGTGTTGGTCCAACCTGTCAACCGCCGGTGGCCACCAGGGGCAACTCTGGGCTGGCCTATCGGAAGTTTGGACAATCCGGTGTGCCCTGAGAACGAGATATGCGCAGCTCCTATCGGGATTTGTCAGCACTTCGGGTGGCTTTGCTGGTCTTGTTTTACTATTGTCGAAATGTTTTGCGAACCGGGATTCCGAGGCTGATCGGGTCTTCCCGGGAGAAGGTATATCCTTCGTTGACCGTGAGAGCTTGTGATGGGCTAAGTTGGGACACCCCTGCAGGGTATATAAACTTTCGAAAGCCGTGCCCGCGGTTATGAGGCCGATGGGAATTTGTTAATGTCCAGTTGTAGATAACTTGACACTTGACCTCTTTAAAATGCATCAACTGTGTGTGTAGCCGTGATGGTCTCTTCTCGGTGGAGTCCGGGAAGTGAACACGGTTTGAGTTATGCTTGATGTAAGTAGTTTCAGGATCACTTCTTGATCGCTTCTAGCTCCTCGACCGATGTGTTTCTTCTCTTCTCGCTCTCACTTGCGTATGTTAGCCACCATATGCTTAGTGCTTGCCGCAGCTCCACCATATTACCCCTTTTCCTACCTATGAGCTTAAATAGTCTTGATCTCGCAGGTGTGAGATTGCTGAGTCCTCGTGACTCATAGATTCTACCAAAACAGATGCAGGTGCCGATGATACCAACGCAGATGGCGCAACTGAGCTGAAGTGGGAGTTTGATGAGGCCCTTGGTCGTTACTATGTATCGTTTCCAGATTATCAGTAGTGGAGCCCAGTCGGGACGATCGGGGATCTAGCATTTGGGGTTGTCTTCTTTTCATTTGAATTTGACCGTAGCCGGTCTATGAGTGTATTTGAATGATGTATGATCTTAATTATGTATTGTGTGAAGTGGCGATTGTAAGCCAACTCACTTTATCCCATTCTTGTTCATTACATGGGACTGTGTGAAGATGACCCTTCTTGCGACAAAACCACCATGCGGTTATGCCTCTAAGTCGTGCTTCGACACGTGGGAGATATAGCCGCATCGTGGGTGTTACAAGTTGGTAATCAGAGCCATCCCCGACTTAGGAGCCCCCCTGCTTGATTGTTTGCTGGCGATGTTGAGTCTAGAACAAAAATGTTTTGAGTCTTAGGATTATATATATCGGAGAGTAGGATTCTTTTTACTCCTCGGTCCCTTCATCGCTCTTGTGAGGTCTCCTGACGTAGATGTTTTGACTGTCCTCTCCTCAAGTTTCACTAATTTTTTTTAGGATCACGCGGGTATCTTGGAATCGTTCCGATGGTTTTGTGACGAGATCATAGTTCTTGGTGCCTCCTGTCTATTATGTGGCTTTGACCCGGGGAGTCGAGCTCCGAGGTGTTGTCGTCACAATTTTATCGTTGCAGTTCTGGATTACCTGAGTTTTGCCGACATCGAAAATCTCTTTTATGCAGTTGTTGGTGAGATAACCTCGACGCCACCCAGTACTAGGGCGGGATTCGGGAGTATTGCCATAACTCGTATAATGGATGCTTTTCGAAGGTTGAGGTACACGATTTCCGAAGGTTTCTTGGTTATGTGTTGACGGATGGATACAGCTGGATGTAGGGATTGTTAGTTTGGGTGAGATATATTGCTTCCCCTGTGTCCGCAACACCTGATTGCATAACCAAAAAGTTTCGGGAGTTTATAGGTGGGTTTCAAGTAGCTATAGCATTTCTTCCCGCAGATATTTGGTTTGTGATTGCGTAATCCTTACCACTTATTTGTTCCAGTTGTACCTTGTTTATTTCATTCATCAATCTCTTATCAAGTGGCTTCTCACCTTATTGGACGTGTGATGTTTGCTTCGGAATTCATTCGTTCATCCTTGTTCGAATGTTTATTGTGAAGACTATATGTTGCAATTTCTATCCGTTGATTCAACTTGTCTATCTGTCTATCAAGATGCTAATGGATGTCAACCTCTTCAGGATGGCACCGCCAACGCGTCAGAATCCGGAATGCAATGATGGGAGTCAGGCGAACTCTCCACCTCCACCTCCGCCTCCGGAGGCATGGCAAGCTTTTATGGCAGCCTCAAACGCCCATGCCCAGATGATGATCCAGCTCATGCAAGAGCGCAACCAAGGCCAAGGCAACCAAGGGAATCAAGGTCAAGGGCAGTTCAATCATCAGCCTCTATTTCCTACCCTCAACCAATTCCCTGCAAATCAGCCGAAGTCTTTCAGCTACTGTGTCGAGGCCACAGACACCGATGATTGGCTCGTGGATATCAACAAGCATTTTGAATGCAGCAATGTCAGGCCTGAGGACTATGTCAAGTTCGCTTCTTTTCAGCTCAAGGATCAGGCAGCTGATTGGTTCCAACAATACAAGGATTCCAGAGGAGGTCGAGTGATTACTTGGACTGATTTCTGTCGGGACTTTAAAGCTCACCATATTCCTACCAGTGTTGTTGAGAGCAAGCGTGAGGAGTTCCGCAATCTCAAGCAAGGCAACATGTTAGTGTACGAATACAACAAGCAGTTTCAGAAACTTGCTCGCTTTGCTAAGCAAGATGTTCCTGATGAGAAGAGTATGATCTATCAATTCAGAGGTGGCCTTAGAGAGGATCTGCAGTTAGCTCTCGTTCTTGTTCAGCCTACTCAGTTTGATCAATTCTACAATATGGCACTCAAGCAAGAAGGTGCTCAGCTCAAGTGTGAGGCTTCTAAGAACAGAATCAGGGATGTAGTGCAGTCTTCTTCTTCCTCACAAGTGGCAGCTAAGCAGCAGAAGTTCTACCTTCCTCCTCCTCCGTTTCGTCAGCCTTACCAGCAGAAGAACTCAGGTGGTCGTGGATCTTCCCAACCACCCAACCCAAGCTATCAGAACAAGTCTCAGCCTCAAGCTCCAAGGTCAAATGCTCCTTATCATCGTCCGCTCTCAGAAGTGACTTGCAACAAGTGCCAGCAGAAAGGTCACTACGCGAACAAATGCTTCAATCAAAGGCGCCTTCCTCCTCCTCCTCCTGTGAGATCTTCAAGCAATGCTGTGGTCAAGCATAATTCCAAGTTTGCAAAGGTCAACATGTTGAATGCAGCTCAGGCAGAGGAGTCTTCAGATGTGATCATGGGTAATCTTCCAGTTAATGATATTCCTGCAAAAGTTTTATTTGATACTGGTGCATCGCATAGTTTCATCTCAAGACCTTTTTCATCTAAGCATGAGATGGTTTTTCAAGTTTTGCCTAGACCGTTATCAGTTGTCGCTCCGGGTAAATTCATGAACGCAAGCTCCATGGTTCCGGATGTTTCCATCAAGATGGGCGACTATAAATTTCTGTCTTCTCCAGTTGTTCTTGGCGACTCTGATATTGATCTAATTTTCGGGATGGACTGGCTTTCTAAGCACAAGGCTCAGCTTGATTGTGCTGCCAGGCAAATTCAATTGACACACCCTTCTGAGGATGTTATCATCTATGCCGCTCGTGATGAAACCATTTGGTTGTTTTCTCTCAATGAGAAGGGCGAGTTGGATGCTATTTCTCAAATTCCAGTCGTTTGTGAGTACCAAGATGTCTTTCCAGAAGAGCATCCGGGTATGCCTCCTCATCGGCCAGTCGAGTTTGTTATTGATCTTGAGCCTGGAACTGAACCCGTGTGCAAGCGTCCTTACAAGCTTGGACCCAAGGAGCTGAAGGAATTGAAGAAGCAGCTCGATGAACAAGAGCGTCTGGGTTTGATCAGACCGAGTTCATCCCCATGGGGTTGTGGAGTTCTTTTTGTCCAGAAGAAGGATGGCACGGACCGACTTTGCGTCGATTACCATCCATTGAACAAGAAGACAATCAAGAACAAGTATCCACTTCCCAACATCAATGAGCTTTTCGAGCAACTCAAAGGTGCTAAAGTTTTCTCCAAGCTTGACCTTCATATGGGTTATCATCAGATTCACATTCGTGAACAAGATATTCCCAAGACAGCATTCAGAACAAGCTATGGTTCTTATGAATATACTGTCATGTCTTTTGGCCTTGTCAATGTTCCTCCAACGTTCTCTCGCATGATGAACTTTATCTTCAACCCCTACACCAATGAATTCGTTCTGGTGTATCTCAATGATATTTTGGTCTTCTCCAAGAATAAGCAGGATCATGCCAAACATTTGCGATTGGTGCTCGACAAGCTCAGAGAGCATCAATTCTATGCGAAGTTTTCCAAATGTGAGTTCTGGATTGATGAAGTTCTTTACCTTGGGCATTGCTGTTAATCCCGCGAAGGTTTCTACAGTTCTGAATTGGGAACCTCCTCAGAATGTCAAACAGCTCCGCAGTTTTCTTGGTCTTGCAAGCTATTGCCGAAGATTCGTTGAGAACTTCTCTAAGATTGCAAAGCCTCTTTCCAACCTCCTCCAGAAGCATGTCAAGTATGTCTGGACGCCTGAGTGTGACGTCGCTTTCAACACCCTCAAAGAGAAGCTAGTCACAGCTCCTGTCTTGACTCCTCCCGATGAATCCAAGCCATTCGAAGTTTTCTGTGATGCTTCCCTTCAAGGTCTCGGTGCTGTGTTGATGCAAGAGAAAAAAGTTGTGGCCTATACCTCTCGCCAGTTGAAGCCCAACGAAAAGAACTACCCCACTCACGATCTTGAGTTGGCGGCAGTTGTCCATGCATTGATAACATGGAGACATCTCTTATTGGGAAGGCAAGTGGACATTTTCACCGATCACAAGAGCCTCAAGTATATCTTCACTCAACCCAACCTTAACCTCAGGCAAACTCAATGGGTCGAAATGATTCAAGAGTACAATCCGAGTATTGAATATACTCCTGGCAAGACGAATGTGATTGCAGATGCTCTGAGCAGAAAGGCTTATTGCAACAGTCTAATTCTCAAGCCGTTTCAACCGGAGCTTTGTGAGGCTTTCCGCAAGCTGAATCTTCAAGTTGTTCCTCAAGGCTTTCTTGCCAACCTCATAGTCTCTCCTACTTTGGAAGATCAAATTCGTGAGGCACAACTCCTGGATACCATGGTGAAGAAGGTGAAACGTGGTATTGACAAGGGCATTCCCAAATACAAGTGCTATCGCTTGGATGACAAAGATACTCTTTTCTTCGAGGATCGAATTGTGGTTCCAAAAGGCGATCTGAGAAAAGTCATCATGAATGAGGCACACAATTCCCTCCTATCCATTCATCCTGGAAGTACAAAGATGTACCATGACCTCAAGCAGTCATATTGGTGGACTCGAATGAAGCGAGAGATTGCTCAATTCGTGAATGAATGTGATGTCTGCAGAAGGGTGAAAGCAGAACACCAAATACCAGCTGGTCTCCTCCAACCTCTTGCTATTCCGGATTGGAAGTTTGACCATATCGAGATGGACTTCGTGACTGGTTTTCCTAAGTCCAAGCGTGGAAATGATGCTATCTTCGTTGTCATTGACAAGCTTACTAAAGTGGCTCATTTTCTTCCTATCAAAGAATCTATCACAGCAGCTCAGCTGGCAGAGCTATACACATCCAGAATTGTCTCCTTGCACGACATTCCACAATTGATATCTTCAGATCATGGAAGCATCTTCACTTCTAAGTTCTGGGACTCCTTTCAGACGTCCATGGGCACCAACATTCGTTTCAGCACAGCTTTCCATCCTCAAACAAGTGGCCAAGTCGAGGGAGTCAATCAAATCCTTGAAGATATGCTCAGGGCTTGTGTCATCTCTTTCGGTATGAAGTGGGAAGATTATCTTCCATATGCCGAGTTCTCCTACAACAACAGCTTCCAAGAGAGTTCGGGCAAGGCCCCATTCGAAATTCTCTACGGCAGAAAGTGTCGTACTCCTCTCAACTGGTTTGAGACAGGTGAACGCCAACTTCTTGGCAACGACTTGATCACAGAAGCCGAAGAGATGTGCAAAGTCATTCATGAGAATCTCAAAGTCGCGCAATCGCGCCAAAAGAGTTATTATGATAGCAAGCACCGTGACTTGGCTTTTGAAATCGGAGACCATGTCTACCTCCGCATCTCTCCAATGAAAGGCACTCGTCGCTTCTGTATCAAAGGGAAGCTTGCCCCTAGATACGCGGGTCCTTTCAAGATCATTGGCAAAAGAGG
Source organism: Triticum aestivum (assembly GCF_018294505.1). Taxonomy (NCBI): domain Eukaryota; kingdom Viridiplantae; phylum Streptophyta; class Magnoliopsida; order Poales; family Poaceae; genus Triticum; species Triticum aestivum. Next base: position 630,595,164 of record NC_057807.1, read on the forward strand.
CGACCTCGCCTATCAACTTGAGCTTCCATCCAACTTTGCAAACGTGCACGATGTGTTTCACGTGTCACAGCTTCTCAAGTGCTTCAAGACTCCTGAGCGCACTATCAACTTCGAAGAGATTGACCTCAAGGAAGATCTCTCTTATCATGAGCACCCCGTTGCTATTCTTGAAGAAACCGAGTGCAAGACTCGCAACAAGTCAATCAAATTCCTGAAAGTGAAATGGTCACATCATTCCGACCGAGAAGCCACCTGGGAGCGCGAGGATCACCTCCGTTCCGAATATCCGGAGTTCTTTTAGTCCTAGATCTCGGGACGAGATCCTCTTGTAGTGGTGGAGTGTTGTAACACCCTCCATATTTGTATCTCCAACTCTTGCCATTTTCGGCTATGTGAAATGATATTCCCTCCGTGGTTGGGTTTTGTCTTTTGTTTTGCATTTTGTTCATGTCATGCATATCATATCATGTCATCATGTGCATCTCATTTGCATACGTGTTCGTCTCATGCATCCGAGCATTTTCCCCGTTGTCCGTTTCGCAATCCGACACTCCCACGCGCACCGGCGCACCACTCTTGTCTCTTTTCGTGTGCGGGTGTTGAATGTTCTCGGAATGGACCGAGCCTTGCCAAGTGGCCCTGGTATAGCATCGGTAGACCGCCTGTCAAGTTTCGGGTCATTTGGAGCTCGTTTGGTACTCCAACGGTTATCCGCATAACCGCAAAGGCCTCTTTTGAGTTGCAGCCCAACAACCCTCCAAAACAGCCCAATAACCCATCTAAGTCACTCCCATGCTCTCCGTCGTCGGATCACGATTGTGTGGGCAAAAACTACACATTTGGAGTCTCCTAGCTCCCTCTACCTATAAATATGTGCACCCCTCCGAAAATTCCGGATCCCCAAACCCTAGCCCGCTCCCTCTCCGCCGCCGGACACGTCCGGGCGGAGCCGGACACGTCCGCGCCGCGCCCCAGCCACTCAGGGGGCGCCACGTGCCGCCGCCGCCGCCCACCGCCGCCGGCCCGCCCGAGCCCGGGTCGGGCCCCCGAAGCCCGTCTGCGCCACCCAGCCGCCGCCGCCTCCCCGCGCGTCCGCCTCCGCCGCGGGTCGCCGCCCGTCCGTGCACCGCCGCCCCACCTCGGCGTCACGCTGCCCGGTCGCCGTCGCGCCGCCCGGCCGCCGCCCGGTCTCCGCTGCCGCCCGTCCGCGCCTCCGGCCCCGGCTCCGCCGCCTGAGGAGGCGGATCCGGCGAGGAGCGCACGGATCCGACCGCCCCGCCCCGCCGGCGTCCTCCTCCGGCGTCCTCCTCTCCATCTCCGGTCTCGTCCGTGAGCTCCGGCGAACCTCGGTCTCCGTTCCACGAGCCAGATCCAGATCTGCCTGGTTGACTTTCTTCTCCCCCCGAAATTCCTCTAAGTCTTTCTGTCATTAATTTTTGTTGCATGTTCATCACCCCACAACTTTGCACCCGTGGCTCCGTTTTGGGCGTGTAGCATACCAAATTTTTCATCTCGAAGAGTTCATCATTTCATCTCATTGCATCATTTTCATTTGAGCTCATCTTGATGCCCGAAATGCTGTTGAAAGAGTGCTCCATAATGTTAGTTTCAGATTCTTATCAGAACATGCACTTTTGTCATTTTTGCCATGATTGATGTGTGCATCCTATGTACTTGATCCCTAAATGTGTTTTGAACTATGCCATGCCATATTTTTAGAGGTGCTTACCATGTATTTTTGTGATCAATGTGGTGACTAGCACAAGCATGCAAACTAGGCTTCGTGATATTGCTGATTTTAGTCCCTGTCCTGCTGTTATTGTGATGCCATGTAAACATGTTGCTACAGAGACATCCATGCATATTTTGAGATACTTCAGTAAGGGTGTTTTGAACATATGGTTATGCTCTATCCATCCATGGTCCTGGTTGCAATTATGGAGTAGTCTAGCATGTCATTTTCGTGCTCTACTTTTGCTTCAAAATGTTTCCTGGCAGATTGTTTACATGTTATTCAATTTGGCCAAGGTTGTTGTAGTTGATCCGTGTATGCTATGATGTTGTTCTTGCCATGTATAGCTTCTATGACATGTCTTCTTGATGGATGTATGCTTAGTTTATCATGAGATGCTCTGTAGTGAGTGCATCGAGCTCGCGAAGGTGCCTTCGTAATTATGTCCATGCCATGCTCTGTTTGCTGAATCTGTTAACGAAACTTGCTATGTTTACATGGGTGCCATTATATTTTCTGATCCTTTTTGGCTTATGGCCAGTAAGGGACTTTTGATCTATGCTTTGAGTAGATTCATGTCATGCCTTATTTTGCTATTATAAGTTCCTGTAGCATGTTGATAACTTGCTCTGAACATTGCTTCGTGATGCTGTTTATGCCATGTCCAACCTGATATTTTTTGCACTTTCGCCATGCTTGTTTGAACCTGTTATGATGTGATTTAGTCGTAGCTCAGTGTTCCTCTTTTGTTAAGAATCTCCTGTAGATCACTGCCATATGCTTTGTTTTTATGTTGGGGTGCTGTAGCATAGTTTCTTGTTGCATGCTCAGTAGCATCGTGCTGTTAATCGCAGCTTTGTGCCATTCTTGTTTTGCTTGCTGTTTGCAACCGTGCATCCGTTCCCGGTGATCTTTATATCGATTTCAACCAAAATCATCTCATCTTTCTAGCGGCATACTTGGTTTGCCAAGTTGATGCCTTGTTCATCATCTTTCCTTCCGAAGCACGCATATGCATTGCATATCACATCTCGCATAGCATAACATGTATTGTATCATGTTGCTTGTGCATTGCACCATGATTTATTGTGGTTCCTTTGCTTGTGTTCTTGCTTTGGGTAGAGCCGGGAGACAAGTACGTGCATGAGGAACCTATTGAGTACGCTGACGAGGATCAAGCCTTCGACAACTCTGAGAACCTTGCAGGCAAGATGACCATACCTTCGATATCACTTCTATCTTTGCTTGCTAGTAATCGCTCTATCGCTATGTTAGATCTACCTGCCATTGTTTATGATGCATCCCTATTGCCATGTCAAACCTCTAACCATCCTGTCCTAGCAAACCGTTGTTTGGCTATGTCACCGCTTTTGCTCAGCCCCTCTTATAGCGTTGTTAGTTGCCGGTGAAGATGAAGTTTGTTCCTGGTCGGAACATGGATATTTTGGGATATCACAATATCTCCTGTTTAAATTAATGCACCTTATATACTTGGTAAAGGGTGGAAGGCTCGACCTTATGCCTGGTGACTTGTTCCACTCTTGCCGCCCTAGTTTCCATCATACCGGTGTTATGTTCCTTGATTTTGCGTTCCTTACATGGTTGGGTGATTTATGGGACCCCCTTAACAGTTCGCTTTGAATAAAACTCCTCCAGCAAGGCCCAACCTTGGTTTTACCATTTGCCACCTAAGCCCTTTTTCCCTTGGGTTTTCATGAGCCCGAGGGTCATCTTTATTTACCCCCCGGGCCAGTGCTCCTTCGAGTGTTGGTCCAACCTGTCAACCACCGGTGGCCACCAGGGGCAACTCTGGGCTGGCCTATCGGAAGTTTGGACAATCCGGTGTGCCCTGAGAACGAGATATGTGCAGCTCCTATCGGGATTTGTCGGCACTTCGGGTGGCTTTGCTGGTCTTGTTTTACCATTGTCGAAATGTTTTGCGAACCGGGATTCCGAGGCTGATCGGGTCTTCCCGGTAGAAGGTATATCCTTCGTTGACCATGAGAGCTTGTGATGGGCTAAGTTGGGACACCCCTACAGGGTATATAAACTTTCGAAAGCCGTGCCCGCGGTTATGAGGCAGATGGGAATTTGTTAATGTCCGGTTGTAGATAACTTGACACTTGACCTCTTTAAAATGCATCAACTGTGTGTGTAGCCGTGATGGTCTCTTCTCGGCAGAGTCCGGGAAGTGAACACAGTTTGAGTTATGCTTGACGTAAGTAGTTTCAGGATCACTTCTTGATCGCTTCTAGCTCCTCGACCGATGCGTTGCTTCTCTTCTCGCTCTCACTTGTGTATGTTAGCCACCATATATGCTTAGTGCTTGCCGCAGCTCCACCATATTACCCCTTTTCCTACCTATGAGCTTAAATAGTCTTGATCTCGCGGGTGTGAGATTGATGAGTCCTCGTGACTCACAGATTCTACCAAAACAGATGCAGGTGCCGATGATACCAACGCAGATGGCGCAACTGAGCTGAAGTGGGAGTTTGATGAGGCCCTTGGTCGTTACTATGTATCGTTTCCAGATGATCAGTAGTGGAGCCCAGTCGGGACGATCGGGGATCTAGCATTTGGGGTTGTCTTCTTTTCATTTGAATTTGACCGTAGCCGGTCTATGAGTGTATTTGAATGATGTATGATCTTAATTATGTATTGTGTGAAGTGGCGATTGTAAGCCAACTCTCTTTATCCCATTCTTGTTCACTACATGGGATTGTGTGAAGATGACCCTTCTTGCGACAAAACCACCATGCGGTTATGCCTCTAAGTCGTGCTTCGACACGTGGGAGATTTAGCCGCATCGTGGGTGTTACATGTTCTGCCGGGGAAACTTCCGTCCGGGAGGGGGAAATCATCACCATCATCATCACCAACGATCCTCTCATTGGGAGGGGGTCAATCTCCATCAACATCTTCACCAGCACCATCCCCTCTCAAAATCCTAGTTCATCTGTTGTATCCAATCTTGTATCAAAACCACAAATTGGTACCTGTGGGTTGCTAGTAGTGTTGATTACCCCTTGTAGTTGATGCTAATTGGTTTACTTGGTGGAAGATCATATGTTCAGATCCTTAATGCATATTAATACTCCTCTGATCATGAACATGAATATGCTTTGTGAGTAGTTACATTTGTTCCCGAGGACATGGGTGAAGTCTTGCTATTAGTAGTCATGTGAATTTGGTATTCGTTCGATAATTTGATGAGATGTATGTTGTCTCTCCTCTAGTGGTGTTATGTGAACATGAACTACATGACACTTCACCATTATTTGGGCCTAGAGGAAGGCATTGGGAAGTAATAAGTAGATGATGGGTTGCTAGAGTGACAGAATCTTAAACCCTAGTTTATGCGTTGCTTCGTAAGGGGCTGATTTGGATCCACTAGTTTCATGCTATGGTTAGGTTTACCTTAATACCTCTTTTGTAGTTGCGGATGCTTGCAATAGGGGTTAATCATAAGTGGGATGCTTGTCCAAGAAATGGCAGTACCTAAGCACCGGTCCACCCACATATCAAATTATCAAAGTACCGAACGCGGATCGTATGAGCGTGATGAAAACTAGCTTGACAATAATTCCCATGTGTCCTCGGGAGCGGTTTTCTCATTATAAGAAATTGTCCAGGCTTGTCCTTTGATACAAAAAGGATTGGGCCATCTTGCTGCACTTTATTTACTTTCATTGCTTGTTACCCGTTACAAATTATCTTATCACAAAACTATCTGTTACCTACAATTTCAGTGCTTGCAGAGAATACCTTACTGAAAACCGCTTGTCATTTCCTTCTGCTCCTCGTTGGGTTTGACACTCTTACTTATTGAAAGGACTACAATAGATCCCCTATACTTGTGGGTCATCAAGACTCTTTTCTGGTGCTGTTCCCGGGGAGTGAAGCACCTTTGGTGAGGGGAACTTGGTAAGGAAACATTTATATAGTGTGCTAAAAATTTCTGTCACTTGTTACTATGGAAACTAATCCTTTGAGGGGCTTGTTCGAGGCATCTTCGCCTCGACCAGTAGAGCAAAGAGTTGCTCCTCAACCTACTGAACCTACTGAAAATGTTTACTTTGAAATTCCTTCGGGTATGATAGAGAAACTGCTAGCTAATCCCTTTGCAGGAGATGGAACATTGCATCCCGATTTACACCTTATCTTTGTGGATGAAGTTTGTGGATTATTTAAGCTTGCATGTATTCCCGATGATGTTGTTAAGAGGAAGGTCTTCCCTTTATCTTTGAAGGGAGATGCATTGACATGGTATAGGCTACATGATGATACAGGATCTTGGAACTATAAACGATTGAAGTTGTAATTTCACCAGAAGTTCTATCCTATGCATCTTGTTCATCGTGATCGTAATTACATATATAATTTTTGGCCTCGCGAAGGAGAAAGCATCGCTCAAGCTTGGGGGAGGCTTAAGTCAATGTTATATTCATGCCCCAATCATGAGCTCTCAAGATATATGATTATTCAAAAAAATTATGCTCGACTTTCTCTTAATGATCGCACCATGCTTGATACTTCCTGTGCTGGTTCTTATATGCTGAAGACTACTGAATTCAAGTGGGATTTACTGGAAAGAATTAAACGCAACTCTGAAGATTGGGGTTCCGACGATGGTAAGGAGTCAGGTATGACACCTAAGCTTGATTGTGTTAAATCTTTTATGGATACCGATGCTTTTCGTGGATTTAGCGCTAAATATGGACTTGAATCTGAGATAGTAGCTGTTTTTTGTGAATCTTTTGCTTCTCATGTTGATCTCCCTAAGGAGAAGTGGTTTAAATATAATCCTCCCACTGAAGTAAAAGTAGTTGCACCTATTATAGTTAAAGAAAAGACTATCACTTATAATGATCCTATTGTTCCTACTACTTATATTGAGAAACCACCTTTTCCTGTTAGGATAAAGGATCATGCTAAAGCTTCAACTGTGGTTCGTAAAAGTAATACTAGAACATATACACCTCCTGAGCAAATTAAAGTTGAACCTAGTATTGCTATGGTCAAAAATCTCTTGGATGATAATATAGATGGGCATGTTATTTACTTCTGTGGTGAAACTGCTAATATTGCTAAACCAGATGCTAAGATACATAGACCTGTTGTAGGCATGCCTGTTATTTCTGTTAAAATAGGAGATCATTGTTATCATGGCTTATGTGATATGGGTGCTAGTGCTAGTGCAATACCTTTTTCCTTATATAAAGAAATTATGCATGATATTGCACCCACTGAGTTAGAAGGTATTAATGTTACAATTAAGCTTGCCAATTGGGATACCATTAAGCCAGTTGGGATTGTTAGAGATGTCGAAGTCTTGTGTGGGAAAGTTAAATATCCTGCTGATTTTCTTGTTCTTGGTTCCCCACAAGATGACTTTTTTTCCCATTATATTTGGTAGACCCTTCTTGAATACTCTTAATGCTAGGATTGATTGTGAAAAGGACATTGTTACAATTGGCTTAGGGGATATGTCTCATGAGTTTTTGCTAAGTTTCGTAGGCAACCCCGTGATAGAGAATTGCCTAGTAAGGATGAAATTATTGGTCTTGCTTCTATTGTCGTGCCTCCTACTGATCCGTTAGAACAATATTTGCTAGACCATGAAAATGATATGTTTATGAATGAAAGAAGGGAAATAGATGAAGTATTCCTTCAATAGGGTCCTATTCTGAAACACAACTTACCTGTTGAAATCCTAGGGGATCCCCCTCCACCCAAGGGTGATCCCGTGTTTGAGCTCAAACCATTACCTGATAATCTTAAATATGCTTATCTTGATGAAAAGAAAATATATCATGTTATTATTAGTGTTAACCTTTCAGAGCAAGAAGAGGAAAGATTATTGAAAACTCTAAAGAAGAACCGTGCTGCTATTGGATATACTCTGGATGATCTTAAGGGCATTAGTCCCACTCTATGCCAACATAAAATAAAAGTGGAGAAAGATGCTAAACCAGTTAGAGATCCTCAACGACGGTTAAACCCGAAGATGAAAGAAGTGGTATGAAAGGAGATACTAAAGCTCCTTGAGGCAGGTATAATTTATCCCGTTGCTGATTGTGATTGGGTAAGTCCTGTCCATTGCGTTCCTAAAAAGGGAGGTATTATTGTCGTTCCTAATGATAAAGATGAATTGATCCCGCAAAGAATTATTATAGGTTATAGGATGGTAATTGATTTCCGCAAATTAAATAAAGCTACTAAGAAAGATCATTACTCTTTACCTTTTATTGATCAAATTCTAGAAAGACTATCCAAACATACACATTTCTGCTTTCTAGATGGTTATTCTGGTTTCTCTCAAATACTTGTGTCAGCGGAGGATCAATCAAAAACTACTTTTACTTGCCCTTTCGATACTTTTGCTTATAGATGTATGCCTTTTGGTTTATGTAATGCACCTGCTACCTTTCAAAGATGCATGATGGCTATATTCTGTGACTTTTGTGAAAAGATTTGTGAGGTATTCATGGATGATTTCTCCGTTTATGGATCCTCTTTTGATGATTTCTTGAGCAACCTTGATCGAGTTTTGCAGAGATGTGAAGACACTAGTCTCATCTTGAATTGGGAAAAGTGCCACTTTATGGTTAATGAAGGCATTGTCTTGGGGCATAAAATTTCTGAAAGAGGTACTGAAGTTGATAAAGCTAAAGTTGATGCTATTGGAAAGATGCCATGTCCCGAGGACATTAAAGGTATAAGAAGTTTCCTTGGTCATGCCGGTTTTTATAAGAGGTTCATTAAGGACTTTTCTAAAATCTCTAGGCCTCTGACTAATTTATTGCAAAAAGATATTCCTTTTGTCTTTGATGATGATTGTGTAGAAGCATTTGAAATACTTAAGAAAGCTTTGATCACTGCACCTATTGTTCAGCCACCTGATTGGAATTTACCCTTTGAAATTATGTGTGATGCTAGTGATTATGTTGTAGGTGTTGTTCTAGGGAAAAGAGTTGACAAGAAATTAAATGTTATCCAGTATGCTAGTAAAACTCTTGACACTGCCCAGAGAAATTATGCTACTACTGAAAAAGAATTCTTAGCAATTGTATTTGCTTGTGATGAGTTTAGACCTTATATTGTTGATTCTAAAGTTACTATTCACACTGATCATGCTGCTATTAAATATCTTATGGAAAAGAAATATGCTAAGCCTAGACTTATTAGATGGGTTCTCTTGCTCCAAGAATTTGATTTGCATATTATTGATAGAAAGGGAGCTGAGAACCCCGTTGCAGACAACTTTTCTAGGTTAGAGAATGTTCTTGATGATCCACTACCTATTGATGATAGCTTTCCTGATGAACAATTAGCGGTCATTAATGCTTCTCGTACTGCTCCATGGTATCCTGATTATGCTAATTACATTGTTGCTAAATTTATAGCATCTAGTTTCACATACCAGCAAAAGAAAAAGTTCTTTTATGATTTAAGACATTACTTCTGGGATGACCCACACCTTTATAAAGAAGGAGTAGATGGTGTTATTAGACGTTGTGTACCTGAGCATGAACAGGAACAGATCCTACGCAAGTGTCACTCCGAACCATATGGAGGACACCACGCTAGAGATAGAACTGCACATAAGGTATTGCAATCCGGTTTTTATTGGTCTACTCTCTTCAAAGATGCTCATAAGTTTGTCTTGTCTTGTGATGAATGTCAAAGAATTGGTAATATTAGTAGACATTAAGAAATTCCTATGAATTATTCTCTTGTTATTGAACCATTTGATGTTTGGGGCTTTGATTATATGGGACCTTTTCCTGCCTCTAATGGATATACACATATTTTAGTTGCTGTTGATTACGTTAATAAGTGGGTAGAAGCTATTCCAACTAGTAGTGTTGATCATAACACCTCTATTAAGATGCTTAAGGAAGTTATTTTTCCGAGGTTTGGAGTCCCTAGATATCTCATGACTGATGGTGGTTCACATTTTATTCATGGTGCTTTTCGTAAAATGCTTGCTAAGTATGATGTTAATCATAGAATTGCATCTCCTTATCACCCACAGTCTAGTGGTCAAGTAGAGTTGAGTAATAGAGAGCTCAAATTAATTTTGCAAAAGACTGTCAATAGATCTAGAAAGAATTGGTCCAAGAAACTTGATGATGCATTATGGGCCTATAGAACTGCATATAAAAATCCTATGGGTATGTCTCCGTATAAGATGTTTATGGAAAAGCTTGTCACTTACCTCTCGAACTTGAACATAAAGCATATTGGGCTATTAAAGAGCTCAACTATGACTTCAAACTTGCCGGTGAGAAGAGGTTGTTTGATATTAGCTCACTCGATGAATGGAGAACCCAAGCCTATGAGAATGCCAAGCTGTTCAAAGAAAAAGTTAAAAGATGACATGACAAAAGAATACAAAAGCGTGAGTTTAACGTAGGTGACTATGTGTTGCTATTCAACTCTCATTTAAGATTTTTTGCAGGAAAACTTCTCTCTAAGTGGGAAGGTCCTTACGTTATCGAGGAGGCCTATCATTCTGGTGCCATAAAAATCAACAACTTCGAAGGCACAAGTCCGAGGGTGGTGAACGGTCAAAGAATCAAACATTATATCTCAGGTAATCCTATCAATGTTGAAACCAATATTATTGAGACCGTAACCCTGGAGGAATATATAAGGGACACTTTCCAGAATGTTTCAGACTCCGAAAAGGAATAGGTATGTGGTACGGTAAGTAAACCGACCCCAAAACAATTCTAATGGCAATTTTTCTCCGTTTTGGAATATTTAAGAATTTTAGAAAGCAAGAAGTAATCCAGGAAGGACACGAGGCCTCCACGAGGGTGGAGGGCACCCCCCCTACTAGGCGCGCCCCCTGTCTCGTGGGCACCTCGTGTGCCTCCCGGACTCCGTTTTCTTGCACGTTACTTATTTTTGTCGATAAAAAATTCATTATATAATCTCCCAAAGGTTTTGACCACTGTATCACGCAAAAATCTTCTATTTTCGTTTCGAGTTGTTTCTGCCGCAGGTTAGAGAAATATGTCATCCCAGGATTCGAAGGGAGAAAGCTATGTGGCTGATTTCCTTGCAGACCTTAAGGTCTACGGGGACTTGGAGCATGGTGGATGGACCACTGAGGAAGAGGAAGACTATGAGCCTAAGGGAAAGGAGGAGACGAGCTCAGACGAAGATGAAGCCCCATTACCTCAACCTGGTGACATGCATGTGGAGTTTAAAAAGTCAAGCCTCCCTGATAGAGCAAAGAAGCCAAAGATCGAGTTTATCCCTTTTCGTCTCTTGCAGGAAAACAAACAGGAACTATGCAGAAGGATATTAAGTCTTGAGCAGGAGATTGATGATCTAAAGGAGCAAAATGTTGTCCTCAAGCGTAAATTGAGGAACAAGCCTACATCATCAACAATTCCTTGTTCACCACCTCCGAGGACATAATCACATGGGTATGGGCACTCCCCTTGGCGACTGCCAAGCTTGGGGGAGGTGCCCCGGTATTGTATCACCATCACACTCCTCTCTTTACCGTTTTACTTAGTTCGATCCTTTTAGTAATATCTTGATCTAATAGATTGCAGTTTTGGTATGAAGTAGTTTTGAGTTTTGCTTTGTGATCTCTTTATGTAATCGAGTTCGTGAGCTATATAATAAAGATTAGTGTTGAGTCAAGGGCTTTGCTATCTTGCCATGATCTTGAGAAAATAGAAAGAATAAAAAGAATAAAAGAGTTCATATTGATCTTATAGATAGTAATGACTTCACATATAAAAAGTATGAGGCATAAAAGTTGTTGAGAGTTGACAAACATTGTTTTGGTCATCGTTGCAATTAATAGGAAGTAATAAAGAAAGATAGGTTCTCACATATAAATATACTATCTTGGACATCTTTTATGATTGTGAGCACTCATTAAGTATGACATGCTAAAGAGTTGATGTTGGACAAGTAAGACAACATAATGGTTTATGTTCTCTCACATCTCAGTTAAAGTATATTGTCATGGATCTTACCAACATGTTGAGCTTGCCTTTCCCCCTCATGCTAGCCAAAAACTCCTTGCACCAAGTAGAGATACTACTTGTGCCTCCAAATATCCTTAAACCCAGTTTTGCCATGAGAGTCCACCATACCTACCTATGGATTGAGTAAGATCCTTCAAGTAAGTTGTCATGTTGCAAGCAATAAAAATTGCTCTCTAAATATGTATGACTTATTAGTGCGGAGAAAATAAGCTTTATACGATCGTGTGATATGGAAGTAATAAAAGCGACGGACTGCATAATAAAGGTTCATATCACAAGTGGCAATATAAAGTGACGTTCTTTTGCATTAAGACTTTGTGCATCCAACCTTAAAAGCACATGACAACCTCTGGTTCCCTCTGCGAAGGGCCTATCTTTTACTTTATGTCTTTACTTTATGCAAGAGTCAAGGTGATCTTCACCTTTCCCTTTTTCATTTTATCCTTTGGCAAGTAGCTCGTGTTGGAAAGATCCTGATATATATATCCAATTGGATGTAAGTTAGCATAAACTATTATTGTTGACATCACCCAAAGGTGAATACATTGGGAGGCAGCACTATAAGCCCCTGTCTTTCTCAGTGTCCGATTAAAACTCCATAACCATAAGTATTGCGTGAGTGTTAGCAATTGTAGAAGACTATATGATAGTTGAGTATGTGGACTTGCTGAAAAGCTCTATTCTTGACTCTTTCTGATGTTATGATAAATTGCAATTGCTTCAATGACTGAGATTTTAGTTTTTTAGTTCCCAATGAAGTTTATGATCCATACTTGACATTGTGAATAGATTATTACTTGAGCATAAGAAATCATATGATTAAATCCTTATATGTTGCTGTTATAAGAATGATCATGATGCCCTCATGTCCGTATTTTATTTTTATCGACACCTCTACCTCTAAACATGTGGACATATTTTTCGATTTTGGCTTCCGCTTGAGGACAAGCGAGGTCTAAGCTTGCGGGAGTTGATACGTCCATTTTGCATCATGCATTTATATCAATATTTATTGCATTATGGGCTGTTCTTACACGTTATGTCACAATACTTATGGATATTCTCTCTTATTTTACAAGGTTTATCATGAAGAGGGAGAATGTCGGTAGCTGGGATTCTGGCTGGAAAAGGAGCAAATATTGGAAACCTATTCTGCACAGCTCCAAAAACTCTGAAACTCCACGGAAGTCAGTTTTGGAATTAATAAGAATTATTGAGTGAAGAAAATACCAGAGGGGGCCCACACCCTGGCCAGGAGGGTGGGAGGCGCGCCCCCCCTACTGGGCACGCCCCCTGTCTCCCGGGCCCCCTGGTGGCCCTCTGATACGTCTCCAACGTATCTATAATTTTTGATTGCTCCATGCTACTTTATCTACTATTTTGGACTATAATGGGCTTTATTTTCCACTTTTATATTATTTTTGGGACTAACCTATTAACTGGAGGCCCAACCCAGAATTGCTATTTTTTTGCCTATTTCAGTATTTCGAAGAAACAGAATATCAAACGGAGTCCAAACGGAATAAAACCTTCGGGAACGTGATTTTCTCACCGAACGTGATTCAGTAGACTTGAACCCTGCTCCAAGGAACAACCGAGGAGGTCACGAGGGTGGGGGGCGCCCCCCTGGGCGTGCCCCCCTGCCTCGTGGGCCCCCTGTTGCTCCACCGACGTACTCCTTCCTCCTATATATAGCTACGTACCCCCGTCAGATCAAATACGGAGCCAAAAACCTAATTCCACTGCCGCAACTTTCTGTATCCGCGAGATCCCATCTTGGGTCCTGTTCCGGAGCTCCGCCGGAGAGGGCATCTACCATGTAGGGCTTCTACATCAACACCATAGCCTCTCCGATGAAGTGTGAGTAGTTTACTTCAGACCTTCGGGTCCATAGCTAGTAGCTAGATGGCTTCTTCTCTCTTTTTGGATCTCAATACAATGTTCTCCCCCTCTCTTGTGGAGATCTATTTGATGTAATCTTCTTTTTGCGGTGTGTTTGTTGAGACCGATGAATTGTGAGTTTATGATCCAGCTTATCTATGAACAATATTTTATTCTTCTCTGAATTCTTTTATGTATGATTGAGTTATCTTTGCAAGTCTCTTTGAATTATCCGTTTGGTTTGGCCAACTAGATTGGTAGTTCTTGCAATGGGAGAAGTGTTTAGCTTTGGGTTCAATCTTGCGGTGTCCTTACCCAGTGACATAAAGGGTTGCAAGGCACGTATTGTATTGTTGCCATCGAGGATAACAATATGGGTTTTTTTATCATATTGCATGAATTTATCCCTCTACATCATGTCATCTTGCTTAAGGCGTTACTCCGTTTTTAACTTAATACTCTAGATGCATGCTGGATAGCGGTCGATGAGTGGAGTAATAGTAGTAGATGCAGAATCTTTTCGATCTACTTGTCTCGGACGTGATGCCTATAGACATGATCATACCTAGATAACCTCATAATTATTCGCTTTTCTATCAATTGCTCAACAGTAATTTGTTCACCCACTGTAGAATACTTATGCTCTTGAGAGAAGCCACTAGTGAAACCTATGCCCCCCGGGTCTATTCTCATCATATCAATCTCCAGTACTTTATTACTTGCTTTGTTTTTACTTTGCCTTTTACTTTTTACTTTGCATCTCTATATCAAAAATACCAAAAATATTATTTATCATCTCTATCAAATCTCACCCTCGTAAGTGACCGTGAAGGGATTGACAACCCCTAATCGCATTGGTTGCGAGTAGCTATAGTTTTGTGTAGGTACGAGGGACTCGTGCGTGATCTCCTACTGGATTGATAATTTGGTTCTCAAAAACCGAGGGAAATACTTACGCTACTTTACTGCATCATCCTTTCCTCTTCGAGGAAATCAAACGCAGTGCTCAAGAGGTAGCAAGAAGAATTTCTGGCGCCGTTGCTGGGGAGTTTGCGCAAAAGTCAACCATACCAAGTACCCATCACAATCCCTATCTCTCGCATTACATTATTTGCCTCTCGTTTTCCTCTCCCCCACTTCACCCTTGCCGTTTTATTCGCCCTCTCTTTTTCGTTCGCCTTCTTCCCGTATGTATCTTTGTTTGTGTTTCCTTGTGCCTTCTATATGCTTGCATCTTTGCTTGCTAAAAATCTATTGATATGGATCCACTTAAAGTGTTCTACTTGGATCATCTTCGATCCTTATGTGCTCATGCTGAAACCCCAACTAGCCTAGTTGATGGGAAATCTTTAGATGAGCATGCTCATTTTGTGCGTCATCGTTTATCTGAAAAAGGGAGACTCTTACGGTATCATATAAATAGTTTGCTATGCTATGCTTGGAATCTTTGTGAAATGTGTGATTTTACTTGTTGCTCTAAGAACCCTAAAAAACACCTTCCCTACCTATGTGAGTTCAATGATAATGAAATCTTATCTTCTTATGCAAAGGGTGTTTATAGTTACTATGATATCGAACAAATTGAAGAATTTGTCGTTTTTAAGGGTGCTCATGAAGTTGCTTCTTTGATTGAAAAGTATGATTTTACTCTCAACAAATCTGAAAATTCCGTCATACTTAAATATTGCAATGAAAACCTTGCTCATAATGTCTATGTCCAAGAATTTATTGAAAGAATGACCGTTGCTTTGGAAGAAAATAATGATATGCATGAATCTATAGATAATGATTATTCCGATGATTTGATTAAAATATCCCTTGATGAACATGTTGCTTGCTATTCTTGTGGCCATGAAGCCAATATTTATGAAGACGAATTTGCTATGGTTCCTTATGTTAAAAATGAGATCGTTACTATTGCACCCATGCTTGATAATTCCCTTGATGAAAAGCATGATTTCAATGATTTTTCTATAAATTCTCTTGATGTCAATTGTGCTAATAATATGCAAAACCCTAAGCTTGGGGATGCTAGTTTTGCTATATCTACTACTTGTTGCAATGATCATGATTGGGGTGATTCTTCTTTTGATCTTGAAAATTTATTTAAGCCCCGTGATGAATATGAGATTGATAATAGTGTTTGCAACAATATTGAAAGTGGGTTTGGAGAGGTCATGACTTTAGTTAATGTTAATCCCACTATCTTGGAAGAGTGTCAACTTTGCATGCGTGGGGATCGTGTTGAAAATATTTTATGTGATAGCTATATTGTTGAGTTTGCCTATGATCCTACATGTAATTATTATGAGAGAGGAAAATATGGTTTTAGAAATTTTCATCTTACTAAATTACCTCTCGTCATGTTGAGATTGGTATCATCTCTTTGTTCTACCTCGCATATGCTAGTTTTTGCTTGCCTTGATAATTTGTTTGCTTACAAGATGCCTATGCATAGGAAGTATGCTAGACTTAAGTGTGTTTGTCACATGTTTTATGATGCTTTCTTTGTGCTTCAATTCTTGTCTTTCATGTGAGCATCATTGAAATCTCTATGCCTAGCTAGGGGCGTTAAACGATAGCGCTTGTTGGGAGGCAACCCAATTTTATTTTGTGTTTTTTGTTTTTGCTCCTGTTTAGGAATAAATAATCCATCTACTTTCTGTTTAGATGTGGTTTTATGTTTTAATTAGTGTTTGTGCCAAGTAGAACCTATAGGATGAGCTATGATGATAGTTGATTTGATTCTGCTGAAAAACAGAAACTTTGCGCTCAGAAGAAAAAAATCAATAAATCACAGAAACGTGCTTTTGCATTGATTCTTTTTTATGCTGATCAATAAACAAATTTTCCAGTACGTCCTATTTTGGTAGAATTTTTAGAGTTCCAGAAATTTGCGTTAGTTACAGATTTCTACAGACTGTTCTGTTTTTGACAGATTCTGTTTTTCGTATGTTGTTTGCTTATTTCAATGCATCTATGGCTAATAAATTAGTTTATAAACCATAAGGAAGTTAGAATAAAGTAGGTTTAACACCAATATAAATAAAGAATGTGTCGGGGAAAACTGATCCACGAACACCTATGGAGCCGGCGGACCGAGCCCCTTTCGGTTCGGCGGGGGGCGGAGATCGCACGAAGAGCAGATCGATGCGAAGCACACGAGCGGTTTACCCAGCTTCGGAGCTCTCCGGAGAGATAACACTCCTACTGCTGCATGTCTGAGTGTATTGAGTTCTTGCTCGGGAGCATTGAGTTCTACAGTACACGCTAGCTGCTAACGAGACCGAGCGTGAATGTTTTCTGCCTCCGAACCCCCCTCTACGTTGCGCATGGGCCTCCTTTTATATGCTCAAGGGGTCACCGACAGGTGGCAACGTAGACAAGGGTAAAAATGGAAAAGGAATTGTGGTTGGTACAGCTACCTGTACAGTGTATCATACCTAACTCTGACGGCAGGGGACAAAGGCATTAAATGCCCTCTGCATCGCCCAAACAATGCAGAAAAGGACCGTCAGGGGTGCCACCGCTTGCCACGATGGCTATCTTGTCAGCGTCGCTTGCCACCGCGCACCGCTGGCTGCACAGCCTCTTGCCACGCGCGCCTGGAAAGGCCCCAGGGCGACATGTTGGTGGATGTGCTGGAGCGTGGGAATGGAGTGGTCGCTTGCCGCGGCAAGCGCCTTGCCGCGGTCGCTGTCTTGTCGCGTCCGGAAGTTCCTTGAAATGCCTTAGTTGGCCTTCCCGGCAAGCTCCTCTTGCCGGGGCCTTGTCTCCTTGGCTTGAATACTTTGTTCTTGAATGGCTCCAAGGGAACCACGGAGGACCCTGGTGGTCACCCGGCAAGCCTTGCCGCGGGGTGCTGTGACTGCCCGTGCACAAGTTCGGGATACTAGGGTACCCCTACTCTAGTACACCGACAAGAGCCCCCGGGCCTGGGCCACACATGGTGCCGAGCACTGTTGGGCCAGGCCCAAAACAGGGCACGGGCACGCGCGGCCTGGGTTATGCCGTATTTTACTCCGTATCCACCGCGCCCTCCCCGAACGGCGCGCGTCGAATGCGGTGTCGTGGGAGAGATCGTGGGTGGTTTCTTTATTCGGAAAGACGGAACGCCCGCCCCTCCCTCTTTATAAGCAGGGGAAACAGGGGCAGTTCGCCCATCTTCGCCGGTTGCTACTCCAATCTCAGAAATCTCCGCCGCTCCCCCCTTCTTTCCAGAGCTGAAAGAGAGCAGCGCTCCGCCCCCCATCGCAACCAGCATCACCAACGCCGTCGATCTCCCCCACCCCCTCCGCCATGGCTCCGAAAGCCGACAAGGGGAAGGCCGTGAAGTCAGCCGAGGCGCAGCGGCTCGCGGCGCTGCGAAAGGAGCGGACAATCTCCCCCCCCCAGCTCGCCGCGAAGGAGCTAAGGGAGTACTACTACCTCTTCTGGTCGACGGAGACGCGAGCGCATCCGCGTATGAAGGTACTCCCAGCTGCCGCTTTGGAACTGGCTCCAAATGGGTACCCTTTCTTCGCGCTGTTCTTCTACTGTGGGCTCTGCCCGCCTTTCTTTGAATTCTTCTGCGATATCATGAACACCTACGGGTTCCGCCTCCTTGACTTCACCCCCAATGCTGTTCTGACCATGGCAGTTTTCGCACATCTCTGCGAAAACTTTGTCGGAGTGTATCCAAACGTAGCCCTTTTTCGCCATTTCTTTATGCCTTGAGTTGAGAGAGGGGAGCCCTTATCCGGCGGAATCGCCTGGATCTCGAGGGTTGGCAAGAAGGAAGCCTATCTGGAGGGAGAGCTCCGCAGCAAGTGGGAGGAATTGAGAGCAGAATGGTGCTGGATCGTCGAGGAGAACCCACAGCCATTTACCGCCCAGCGTCAAGTCCCAATAGCGCGCGGCAACGATTGGAGCAACGTGGCCCCGGAAGACGATGGGCTGAAGATTGCCGTCACCCAGATCCTATGCCTCAGGCTTGCCGGGCTCACCGTAGGCGCCGTTGGTGCAGATTTTCTTCGCCGCCGCATCGCCCCCCTGCAGGAGAGGGGGAGACCCGCCTGGGAGTTCCAGAATGCGGCGGATATCATGAGGCTGCGTCCGGGCCTCAACTTCAACTTCACTGTCCTGGAACTAGACGCGATGCTCTTGGAACTGTTCAAGCGCGATCCTCAACATCCCGAGGCGTTCATGTTGCCGAGGGGTGTCGTTCCGCTGTGCAACAACTCCTCGCTTGACCGCATCCGTGCAATGATGCCGCTGTGCGACTCGCATGGAATTGTCCCAACTTGGCAAGAGCCTGCAGACGACGTTGTGCGGGAGTTCTTTGACGGCCTGGTAGAAGTGCCGGTCCGCCCTAATGAACAGAAGAGCCTCACCCGCGACACCACCGACAATGAGATGCAGCGCATCGCCACCAGGCTAGAAGAGGCGGCAGCAGCCGCTGCCGCGGGTGAGTTCAGATTCACCGTGGAGGAGGCAGAGGCAGCAGAGGCGGCAAGCCTTGTCGAGCGAGAGGAGTTTGCCGGCGAGGAAGAGCTTGTCGGGCCTGAAGCTGAGTCGAGCGAGCCTGCCGAGGGCGCGAGCGACTCGTTGATGATCGACTCCTCCTCCTCCCCACCTTCAGCCAGCTCGCCGCAAGCGGAGCCCCCAGCTCCACCAAGAAGGCGTCTCCACAAGGCCGGGGACGTAGCGGGGCGGCAGACGAGTCGACAGCCGCCGCAGCGCGCGACGCGCTCTACCGCGGCAAGCACTGTTACCGCGGGAGCACCTCACTCTGCTGCGGCAACTGGAGCAGGGTCTTCTCGGTCCACTGCTACTGCTCCTGCCAAGCGGACAAGGGAACCTACTCCTCCGCCTCGTCGCACCGGAGGCGAGCCGGACTTCGATCTCTCCGCGCTCAGCTCCGACGAGGAAGAAGAAGAGTAAGATTTTTTTTGCTGTTCTTGAAGTTCTTCAATTTTGTTGCTTTGTCTTGTATCTGACTCGCCTCACTCTGAACCCATTCCTTTTCAGGACGCTGGCCCAGAGAGTGGAAAAGAGAACTAAGGTCCCGGTGATTGTCATCGAGGACGAACCCACCGCAACAACGGGCCACCTTGCCGGACCCGGCAACTATTCCCCAAAGCAGCCCTCAGCGCAGCCCCCAGCATAAGTATATGGTTCACTTCTTGCTGTCAGGCGCGCATGGGTGCTCTTTCTTTGCTGATATCTGACTGCTGGCTTGTGTAGGAGCAGAGCAGCCTCACCTGGAGTGCCCGGAAGCCAGTCCCGAAATGCCATCTGCTTCAACTACACCGCCAAGGGAGGATTCCCCGGCAAGGGAGCGTTCTCCGGCAAGGGAGAATTCTCCGGCAAGGGACAGTTCTCCGGCAAGGGACAGCACCAGCGACCCTCCGGTGGTTGAGACCACGACTGCAGATCCTAGTACAGGTAATCCTCTTGCTTGAAAACTTCCCTTGGGTTCTTCTTCTTCTGATTTTCTTTTTGGATATTTGCTTGACTTCTCTTCCTTTTCCGTTCGTCAGATCCATCTGCTACGGAGCCGATGGAAACTGAAGTCGCCGGCGAGGGGGACGCGCGCAGCAACACCGACGACGCCGTTGCCGCCGAAGGAGAAGCAGGCGCTGATGATCCCGCCGGCGAAGAGGCCGCCAAAGCTGCCGCCGCAGAAGCTGGCGAGGGATCCGGCGATCGCACTGACGGCCCCGAGGCCGCAGGAGCGTCAGGCGCTACGCCAACCGCCGATCCCTCCGCCGCTGCTGCAGCGCCAGGCTCCGAAGAGCCCCAGCCCGGCGCCTATTTGAATGCCGACGACGGCATC
This sequence comes from Triticum aestivum, assembly GCF_018294505.1. NCBI lineage: Eukaryota > Viridiplantae > Streptophyta > Magnoliopsida > Poales > Poaceae > Triticum > Triticum aestivum. Next base: position 630,615,613 of record NC_057807.1, read on the forward strand.
TTCATCAAGCTCCCCTGGGCGTCAAGTTCCAGGGCGCCGGTCGAAGGAGATATCTTGGATGGAGAGGTGCTCGCCTCCGCTGGGCTGACGCTGGTCGACACGCCAAGCATCAGCAGCGACGAGCCTGAGGAGGAGCGGCTGCTGCGGAAGCTGTTGTCGCTCTACCGCGCCCGACAAGCCAAGCTGGCGTCCCGAGAAGCGCTTGTCGCGAAGGCGGGAGTGGATATCAAGAAGCGCGCGGAGGAGCTCCGGGGTCTCAGGCAGGAAGCTCTTCGGTCTCTGGCAGAGGAGCGGGAGCAAGTCGCCGAGGAGCGGAAAGCCTTCCTCCTCGAGAAGGCTGAAGTTGAAGAGCAACTGCGGCTCGTTGCCGAGAAGCTATCTGCGCAGGAAGGCGAGTTGGCACAGTGCAAGGTCAACCTTGACAGCCACGAGGAGGAGCTTGCCGTGCGCGAGCGAACATTTGGCGGGGCTCTCAAGGAAGCAGAGGATGCTGCCGCAGCTGCCGAGGCCGCCAAGAAGGAGCTGGAGACGAATATGGCGCAGCTGGAGGCCGATCTCAAGGCGAGCGGCGAGGAGCTTGCCGCGCTCAAGCGTGAGCACGAGAAGGACGCTGCCGCTCATGGCGAGTTGCAGGGTCGTCTCGCTGAGAGGAGCAAAGAGCTTAGCGCCGCCAAGGACTCCAACGCAGATCTTGAATTGAAGCTGGCTACTTTGACTCAGACGCTGGACGGCGCTAGGGAGCGGGAGGTGGCCTTGACGGAGAAGATCAAGGCCGACGAGGCGCTGCTGGCGAGTGCTGCCGCCGCCCAGAACACTTTTAGGGAGAATGTGGAGCACTGGACGGAGGGTCTCATGTATGTTGCCGCAACCATCGACGGGGAGCTGGCGCAGCTGGGGATGGAGGATCTCGGGTATTCCTCTGATGAGCACCTCCAACCCAGCGCCAAGCTCAGCTTGTTCTTCAAAGGCGTGGCGACGGCCCTCCAGCGACTCCGGGAGAAGATCCCAAAGCAGTTGGCCGACGAGTCGTGAAAGATCTGCGCGGGAGCTCTTCAAAAGGTGCTGGTGAAGGTGGCCTTCCGCAATCCAGGCCTCAACCTCACCAACGTCCTCAGGTCCCTGCCGCCGGATGCTGATCTGGAGGCGCTCAAGGCCCTTGTCGCACCCATTGTGGACAAGGTGAGCGGGATCAAGAGGGTTGAGGGCGATCGCGTAGATTAGGCCGCCCGTTTTTTTTTCTTTGTCGCTGCTGGTCATGTCATGAGAAAAATCTATTAGAGCTGCGACAAGCTATCTTGTAATATAACTCTATTTTGGGTAGAGATTGCTGTGTTATTTCCTTTACTTGATTCCTTCCTTTGTATGTTTTTGCCCTACGCTTTTAGGGAACTTGTCGGCGCAGGCACCTTAGCCGTGAGCGCTGAGTGCGGGACATCAGCAGCTTGCTGGTAGTGCCGCTTCCGACAAGAAACCTTATCGCAGCTAGTCACAGCTCACTTAAGTTGTTGAGCGGACTCGAAACAAAGTAAGGGCGCAACTAGCTACGAGTTGGTTCCTCCGCGCACAAGTTTTCCATACAAAGCACGGTCGTTCGAGGAAGATAACTTAAAAATTAAAACTGATTTCTCAAACTTTGGCAACTTAGCTTTTCTGTCGTTTGCTTTCCGGCAAGGCGAAACTTCCCTGAACGACGCCTGGTCCACACCATTATCTTCTCCTTTCCCCCCGGCAAACTTGTGGGCGAGGGAACCTTCCTTTCCTCTGAGAAAGAGAAAGAAGAGAAAATAAAGATATGGAGCCTTACGGCTCGTTATTGCTTACCGGGGGTAGGCGCTGCACAAAATGTCAGATAACATATGCAAAGTAGAAAGCATGAATTTGACAAGATGTGCAGAGCACATGAGCTTTACTTATGCACGGGGTCTGCGCCCGGCTTTGTACAAAGGATTACATGCAACGTCGGCAAGACTTGTACAAAAGGTGGTTGCCGGAACAGGTTCCGGCAACCGCGCCCTACGGGTAAAACTTACGAAGATGCTCAATGTTCCAGGAGTTGCTCACCGGAATGCCATCTTCGGTCTCAAGGCGGACAGCACCAGGCCTAGTGACTCGTTTCACCCGGTAAGGGCCTTCCCACTTCGGCGTTAACTTGTTGGAATTCTTGGCGGACTGAACGCACCGAAGAACAAGGTCACCTTCCTCGAAACTTCTGGCATTAACTTTGTGGCTATGGTAGCGGCACAAAGCTTGCTGGTATCGAGCAGCTCGTACAGCAGCCTGAAGACGGTCCTCCTCAAGGAGCAGCGCATCATCTTGTTGCAGCTGCTCTTGCTCAAGCTCATCATAAGCGAGCACTCGAGGTGACCCGTATACGAGTTCCGTGGGGAGAACTGCCTCCGCTCCATAGACTAGGGCGAAAGGTGTCTGACCAGTGGCTCGATTTGGCGTCGTCCTGATCAACCAAAGAACCACCGGCAGCTCCTCAATCCAGTTCTTTCCGCACTTGTGCAGCCTGTCAAAAGTCCTGGTCTTGAGCCCGCGCAGCACTTCAGCATTTCCCCTCTCCGCTTGACCGTTGCTTCTCGGATGAGCAACAGAAGCGAAGCAGACCTTGGCGCCAAGATCTTGGACGTACTGCATGAAGGTGCAGCTTGTGAATTGCGTGCCGTTGTCGGTGATGATCCTGTTAGGGATCCCAAAGAGGCAAACAATTGACCTGAAGAACTTGACTGCTGACTGTGCTGTTACCTTTCTCACTGCTTCCACTTCCGGCCACTTTGTGAACTTGTCGATTGCAACGTACAAGTACTCAAAGCCCCCGACAGCTCGGGGAAAGGGGCCGAGGATGTCGAGCCCCCAGACCGAAAATGGCCAGGATAAAGGGATCGTCTGGAGAGCTTGAGCTGGCTGGTGTATCTGTTTGGAATGGAACCGGCACGCTTCGCACTTGGTTACTTGTGCAGTTGCATCCTGGAGGGCTGTCGGCCAATAGAAATCTTGCCGGAACGCTTTGCCGGCAAGTGCTCTTGCGCCAATGTGGTGGCCACATATGCCTCCATGTATCTCTGCCAACAGCTTTTGTCCGTCTTCCCGGTGAATACACTTCAATTTCACGCCGTTGAGTCTTCTTCTGTACAGTGCGTTGTCGACAAACTGGTACATACTTGACTGCCGGGCTACTCTTTCCGCTTCTTCTTGTTCTTCGGGAAGTTCTCCTGTCTGAAGGAAACGGACAATCTGTTGTGCCCATGCTGGAGCTTGCGGCTCGACAACAAGGACTAAAGGCACATCTGGTGCCGCGGGAACATCCGCTTCTACGGCGAGAACTTGCGGCTCAGCCGGAGCTTGATGTTCCCCGGCAAGCTTGCCGGAGCAAAACTTGTCGGGAGCGTCTGCTTCAACGGAACAAACCCTAGGGCTTGCCGGAGCAGACTGCTCCTCAGCATCCTTGGTGTTGATCTTGAGGACCTTCTTGGCGGTGGCTTCGGGGAGCTCTGCCAGAAAATAGTCGCCAGAAATCAACTTTCTCTTCTTGCTCTGTTCAGTTGATGGCGTTACAGATGGTTGAGTCAATTTGAGCACAAAGATCCCTGGTTCCACAGGTAACTTAAGTGTGGCGCACTTCGACAGGCCATCGGCAATGTCGTTCTGAGCTCTTGGAACATGTTCCATCTGTAGGCCGTCAAAGTGATCTTCTAGCTTTCTCACTTCATCAACGTACGCTTCCATCAACGGACTCTGATAATTCTTGTTCACTTGGCGGACGACAAGCTGCGAGTCACCCCTGACAATGAGCTTCTTGATCCCAAGGACAGCTGCGATCCTGAGACCGGCAAGCAAACCTTCATACTCTGCGGTATTGTTCGTTGGTTGCTCCTTGGGAAAGTGCATCTGGACTACGTATTTGAGGTGCTCTCCGGTGGGTGCAACTAGTAGCACGCCTGCACCGGTGCCTTGCAGCGAGAAGGCACCATCAAAGTACATCAGCCACTCTTTGCTTGCTTCCTTGACGGGGATGCTCGTTTCTGGAATTTCTTCATCTTGTGTTGGCATCCATTCTGCTATGAACTCCGCCAATGCTCTGCTTTGGATAGTTGAGGTTCTCTCAAACTTGAGGCCAAAGCTTGACAATTCCAGTGCCCACTCGACAATCCTGCCTGTTGCTTCTGGATTTTGCAGTATCCTCTTCAACGGAAAACGAGTGACGACTGTAATTTCATGTGCTTGGAAGTAATGGCGCAGCTTTCTCGAGGCCATGACCAGAGTACCTTGACCTAGACCCCTGCAGAAGGGAACTGACAAAGTAAACTGGGCGCTGCACCATTCTTTTCTGCATCTTCTCTCGCGCCTGCGCAGATCCATCTTTGTCGGGACCAGAGCTTGCCGGTGAAGTCCCCTGCTTGTCGCTGGATGCATCTGTCGTGGTTGCTGGCTCATCATCCGCCTCCCTCTCCGCTACTAACGCAGCACTAACCACTTGATTGGTTGCCGCTATATATAGCAGCAACTTCTCTTGTGGCTTAGGTGCGACAAGTGTTGGAGTGGAGGACAGGTATCTCTTTAAGTCCTGCAGTGCAGCCTCCGCTTCCGGAGTCCATTTCATTGGACCTGCCTTTTTCAAAATTTTGAAAAATGGCAGGGCGCGCTCAGCAGACCTAGAGATAAACCTGCTGAGAGCAGCTACGCAACCGGCAAGTCTTCGTACATCCTTGACGCGCTTTGGTGCTTCAATCTGCTCAATGGCCTTGATCTTGTCGGGATTGGCTTCAATTCCCCGCTGAGACACGAAGAACCCGAGAAGATTGCCGGAGGGGACTCCAAACACACACTTCTCGGGGTTGAGCTTGAGGTTGATCTTGCGCATATTTGCAAAGGTTTCGTCTAAATCTTGAATCAGAGTCGCCTTGTCCTTGCTCTTGACCACTATGTCATCCATGTAGGCTTCCACATTTCTGTGTATTTGTGGCTCAAAAGCGTCATGGACTACCCTTGCAAATGTTGAACCAGCATTCTTTAAACCGAAAGGCATCCGCACGAAACAGTATGTGCCACATGGGGTGATGAATGCGGTCTTCTCCTCATCCTCTTCTGCCATGAAGATTTGATGGTATCCAGAGTACGCATCAAGAAATGAAAGTAAGTCGCATTCGGCCGTGGAGTCAACAATCTGGTCGATGCGCGGCAAGGGAAATGGGTCTTTGGGACAAGCTTTATTGACATCAGTAAAGTCGATACAAAGCCTCCATTTCCCGTTAGCCTTGCGCACGACTACAGGGTTGGCCAACCACGTAGGATGGAGCACTCCTCTGACAAGGCCTGCTGCTTCCAATTTCTTGATTTCTTCTGCGATGAATTCTTGGCGCTCCACTGCCTGTTTCCTGACTTTCTGCTTGACGGGCCGCGCACGAGGACAGACGGCAAGATGGTGCTCGATTACTTTCCTGGGAACACCGGGGATGTCAGACGGTTGCCACGCAAACACGTCGACGTTCGCCCGCAGGAAAGCAACGAGCGCGCTTTCCTATTTAGGGTCGAGAGTGGCACTGATGGTGAAGGTACCTCCAGTGCCGTCCTCCTTGGCGGACACCTTCTTGGTCTCTGGTGGAGCTGCCATTGCCTTCTTACACTTGCCGGTGGAGCTCGATGGTGCGTCCTCGACGGTAGCGCAGCACTCCGAAGAGGTGCGCTTGCCGGAGTGGGCATCAGAACTCTTGCCGGACTTGGTCTTCTTCTTCACCCCGGGAGCTTCAACGACAAGTGACTTGCGATCCGTTGCGGCTGCTGCTTCCCGGTAGATCTTGTCAGCGCAAATAAGAGCATCCTTCTTGTCGCTCGGGACAGAGATGACACTTATTGGGCCTGGCATCTTCAGCACGTTGTATGCATAGTGAGAGGCTGCCATGAATTTGGCGAGTGCTGGACGGCCGAGTATCCCATTGTAAGGCAATGGAAAATCAGCAACGTCAAAAGTGACCCTCTCAGTCCTGAAGTTCAACTCGCTGCTAATTGTTACCGGCAACGTGATCTTTCCCTTTGGCTTGCTCCTTCCCGGATTGATTCCTTGAAATGTGCCGGTCTCTTCGAGCTCGCCATCAGGGATCTGGAGTTTCTGGAGTACCGCGGAGGAGATCAGGTTCAAGCTGGCCCCGCCGTCAACTAGCATCTTAGTGACCTTGAGGTTGCGGATAGTTGGTGAAACCAACATCGGCAAGCACCCGATCACAGTTATGCGATCAGGGTGGTCCACAATATCAAAGATGATAGGCGTGCTGGACTATTTCAGAGGCCTGCGTGACTCGACGGGTGGTTCTGCCGCATTGACTTCCCGCACCCACTGCTTGAGCTGGCGGTGTGAAGTATGCAGAGAAGCACCGCCATCGACGCACAAGACCTCTGTGGCTTTCTGGAACTCCTGCTCATCGGTCTCGTCATCATCCATATCTTCATCGTCGTCGTCATCTTCATCCTTGTCGCGGCCGCGGGGAGGTCTGTCTCCTTGCCGCTGCTCGGCGTTGCCGCGGCGTCCTCCTCGGTCGGGGCGTTTCTTGCTGGCTCCCCCAGCACCTTCCTGGGCCTTCTCCTTGTCGCGCCGCTCGTATTCAGCCTTTTGCTGCTCGACAAGCTGCTCGACTTTCTTGCAGCTCTGGAGGTCATGGCCCTTGGTGCGGTGGATCTTGCAGTACTGCTTGTTGGTGCCGTCCTGCTTGTCGGCGACCGCCATAGCCTGGTAGTTGGTGCCTGCGGCAATCTCCTTGCCGGAGCTACCAGCTTTGGATTTCTTGGCGCCACCTTCGTTGCCGGACTGCTCAACGACTAGCACATCTTTACCTTTCTTCTTCCTGTTGTTCCGCCGCCGGTTTTTCTTCGCCGGGGCAGCATCCTCACTATCAGATCCTCCTGCTTTTGTATTCTCTCCGGGGAGTTTCCTCCCTTCCTCAGCACGTGCACACTTGTCGGCCAGGGCATATAGCTCACTAACGTCTCTGATCTTGAACATCGCCATCTCCTCCCGCATCCTACAGTTTCGTACGTTCTGATGGAACGCGCTGATTACCACGGCAGGGTGGACATCTGGGATGTTGTGCTGTACGCGGCTGAATCTCTGAATGTACTTGCGTAGGGGCTCTCCTTCCTTCTGAGCGAGCAGATGAAGGTCGCTCTCTTGGCCATGAGGCTTGTGGCCGCCTGTAAAGGCGCCGACAAACTGATGGCATAGGTCTGCCCAAGAGGATATGGAGTTGTCCGGCAAGTGCATGAGCCAGGATCTGACATTGGGCTTGAGCACCAGTGGGAAGTAGTTGGATAGGATCTTGTCGTCCCACCCCCGGCAGCTTGCACCGCGATGGTGTAGATGTTGAGGAACTCCGACGGATGCGACTTGCCGTCATACTTCTCTGGTACGTCTGGTTTGAAATTCTTCTTGCTGGGCCAGTGGACTTGCCGCAGCTCACGAGTGAACGCAGGGCAACCTACCGCGTACGGCAAGTCGCCTGGTTCCCCTGGCGCATGCATGTCGACAGAGGGCCCAGCGCGCTGGTCGGATTGACGCTGCGCTTCTCTTCAGCGCTCGATGCGAGTTCGAGCGTCTTCTTGCTGCCGTTCGTGAAGAACTTGGCGTTGATCGCAACGAGCTCGTGGATCCGATGATGCGGTGGAGTCGCTGTCGAGGTGGATCCGGTGAGTTGGTGATCTTGGCCTTCGGGGTGGAGAGTGCATGGTGGTTGCACCCCCACCGGTATCGTTGCCACCGGCTCGTGCCTGGCAGTCCTGCCGCGGCAGCAATGTACTTGGCTGCCGCGGAGTGTCGCCGTTGGCGTAGCCGATGAGACTCTGAATGGTGGCCCTCCATTCATCGATCTTGTCTGCCGTTGGAGGGTAATCCAGGAGCAGTTGAGCTCGCGCCAAAGCTTCTGCTGGAGTGGTGGGCGGCAGTGGCGGACGGCGCGAGGAGCGGGATATGCTCGGACTTCTAACTATGTTAGAAGGAGCAGTATCCCGTCCAGGCGACCGTGTCTCGCTCGTGCCAGTATATTGGCGCGCATGCTGGTCTTGAGCACCACGAGACCCACCAGCTCAATCTTGGTCCAACAAGCGTATGGTACTGCGAATACCATGACGCTGTCGGTCCTGCGCCTCCTGAGATGGGCGCGGTACATGCACGGACGCCGAGGTCTGCGCAGCCTTATCCTTGGACCTGGCAGCACCGTGGGCTCCCTCGTCGATGTCTGTTCTTCCGCCGGCGTCTACCCCACCACCCGTTTGCTCCGGTGGTGGTGGGATCGACGTGGACGGAACATCTGCCGCCGAAGCCTTCTTCTTCGATGGCATGTCGATGAAGAAGTTGAAGATCTAGCTCATGTGAATGTCGGATCAGGTTCACTCAACCTCGACGCCCCCTACCTGGCGCGCCAAAGATGTCGGGGAAAACTGATCCACGAACACCTATGGGGCCGGCGGACCGAGCCCCTTTCGGTTCGGCAGGGGGCGGAGATCGCACGAAGAGTAGATCGAGGCGAAGCACACGAGCGGTTTACCCAGCTTCGGAGCTCTCCAGAGAGATAGCACTCCTACTGCTACATGTCTGAGTGTATTGAGTTCTTGCTCGGGAGCGCTGAGTGCTACAGTACACGCTAGCTGCTAATGAGACCGAGCGTGAATGTTTTCTGCCTCCGAACCCCCCTCTACGTTGCGCATGGGCCTCCTTTTATATGCTCAAGGGGTCACCGACAGGTGGCAACGTAGACAAGGGTAAAAATGGAAAAGGAATTGTGGTTGGTACAGCTACCTGTACAATGTATCATACCTAACTCTGACGGCAGGGGACAAAGGCATTAAATGCCTGTCTGCGTCGCCCAAACAGTGCAGAAAAGGACCGTCAGGGGCGCCACCGCTTGCCACGATGGCTATCTTGTCAGCGTCGCTTGCCACCGCGCACCGCTGGCTGCACAGCCTCTTGCCACGCGCGCCTGGAAAGGCCCCAGGGCGACACGTTGGTGGATGTGCTGGAGCGTGGGAACGGAGTGGTCGCTTGCCGCGGCAAGCGCCTTGCCGCGGTCGTTGTCTTGTCGCGTCCGGAAGCTTGTCCCTCACCGGGCCTTGCCGGGAGCGTGGCGCGTTGCGGCAAGTTCCTTGAAATGCCTTAGTTGGCCTTCCCGGCAAGCTCCTCTTGCCGGGGCCTTGTCTCCTTGGCTTGAATACTTTGTTCTTGAATGGCTCCAAGGGAACCACGGAGGACCCTGGCGGTCACCCGGCAAGCCTTGCCGCGGGGTGCTGCAACTGCCCGTGCACAAGTTCGGGATACTAGGATACCCCTACTCTAGTACACCGACAGAATGAGTTCATTATAGTACCTTAAAGTAGTCTTTTGTTTTCTTTCACTAACGGAGCTCACGAGATTTCTATTGAGTTTTGTGTTGTGAAGTTTTCAAGTTTTGGGTGAATTCTTTTGATGGATTATGGAACAAAGAGTGGCAAGAGCCTAAGCTTGGGGATGCTCATGGCACCCCCAAGATAATCCAAGGACACCAAAAAGTCAAAGCTTGGGGATGCCCCGGAAGGCATCCCCTTTTCGTCTACTTCCATCGGTAATTTACTTGGAGCTATATTTTTATTCACCACATGTCATGTGTTTTTCTCGGAGCGTCTTGTATTATTTGCGTCTTTGCTTGTTAGTTTACCACAATCATCCTTGCTGTACACACGTTTTGAGAGAGTCATACATGATTTAGAATTTGCTAGAATACTCTATGTGCTTCACTTATATCGTTTGAGCTTGATAGTTTTGCTCATAGTGCTTCACTTAAACCTTTTTGAGCGTAATAATTTTTGCTCTAGTGCTTCACTTAGATCTTTTAGAGCACGGTGGTGGATTTTTTTTAAAGAAACTATTGATCTCTCATGCTTCACTTAGATTATTTTGAGATTTGTTAATAGCATGGTAATTTGCTTAAAGATAATATACTTGGTATTCAAGATATGTGAAACTTTCTTTTGAGTGCGTTGAATACTAAGATAAGTTTGATGCTTGATAATTGTTTTGAGATATGGAGGTGATAATATCAAAGCAATGCTAGTTGGGGTGATTATGAATTTAAAGAATGCTTGTGTTGAAGTTTGTGATTCCCGTAGCATGCACGTATGGTGAACCGCTTTGTGATGAAGTCGGAGCACAATTTTATTTATTGATTGTCTTCCTTATGAGTGGCAGTCGGGGACGAGCGATGGTATTTTCCTACCAATCTATCCCCCTAGGAGTATGCGTTTAGTGCTTTGGTTTTTGATGACTTCTAAATTTTTGCAACAAGTGCATGAGTTCTTTTGATTAATGTTGAGTCCCTGGATTATACGCACTCTCACCCTTCCACCATTGCTAGCCTCTCTAATACCGCGCACTTTTCGCCGGTATCATACACCACCATATACCTTCCTCAAAACAGCCACCATACCTACCTATCATGGCATTTCCATAGCCATTCTGAGATATATTGCAATGCAACTTTCCACCGTCCCGTTCATATGACACACATTACTTTTGTTATATTGCTTTTTGCATGAACATGTAGTTGACATTGTATTTGTGGCTAGGCCACCTTCATAATTTTCATACATGTCGCTCATGATTCATTGCATATCCCGGTACACCGCCGGAGGCATTCATATAGAGTCATATTTTGTTCTAAGTATCGAGTTGTAATTGTTGAGTTGTAAGAAAAATAAAAGTGTGATGATCCTCATTATTAGAGCATTGTCCCAGTGAGGAAAGGATGATGGAGACTATGATTCCCCCGTAAGTCGGGATGAGACTCCAGACTTTATGAAAAATAAAAGAGGCCAAAGAAGCCTAAATAAAAAAAAAGGCCAAAGAAGCCCACCAAAATGAAAAAAAATATGAGGGAAAAAGAGAGAAGGGACAATGCTACTATCCTTTTTCCACACTTGTGCTTCAAAGTAGCACCATGATCTTCATGACAGAGAGTCTCATATGTCGTCACTTTCATATACTAGTGGGAATTTTTCATTATAGAACTTGGCTTGTATATTCCAATGATGGGCTTCCTCAAAAGTGCCCTAGGTCTTCTTGAGCAAGCAAGTTGGATGCACACCCACTTAGTTCCTTTTGTTGAGCTTTCATATACTTATAGCTCTAGTGCATCCGTTGCATGGCAATCCCTACTCACTCACATTGATATCTATTGATGGGCATCTCCATAGCCCGTTGATACGCCTAGTTGATGTGAGACTATCTTCTCCTTTTTGTCTTCTCCACAACCACCATTCTATTCCACCTATAGTGCTATGTCCATGGCTCACGCTCATGTATTGCATGAAAGTTGAAAAAGTTTGAGATTACTAAAGTATGAAACAATTGCTTGGCTCGTCATAGGGGTTGTGCATGATTAAATACTTTGTGTGATGAAGATAGAGCTTAGCCAGACTATATGCTTTTGTAGGGATAACTTTCTTTAACCATGCTATTTTGAGAAGACATGATTGCTTTGATTAGTACGCTTGAAGTATTATTACTTTTATGTCAATATGAACTTTTGTCTTGAATCTTTCGGATCTGAATATTCATATCACAATTAAGAAGATTTACATTGAAATTATGCCAAAGTATCACTCCGCATCAAAAATTCTTTTTTATCATTTACCTACTCGAGGACGAGCAGGAATTAAGCTTGGGGATGCTTGATCCGTCTCCAACGTATCTATAATTTTTGATTGCTCCATGCTACTTTATCTACTGTTTTGGACTATAATGGGCTTTATTTTCCAGCTTTATATTATTTTTGGGACTAACCTATTAACCGGAGGCCCAACCCAGAATTGCTGTTTTTTTGCCTATTTCAGTATTTCGAAGAAACAGAATATCAAACGGAGTCCAAACGGAATAAAACCTTCGGGAACGTGATTTTCTCACTGAACGTGATCCAGGAGACTTGGACCCTGCTCCAAGGAACAACCAAGGAGGTCACGAGGGTGGGGGGTACCCCCTGGGCGCGCCCCCTGCCTCGTGGGCCCCCTGTTGCTCCACCGACATACTCCTTCCTCCTATATATACCTACATACCCCCGTCAGATCAAATACGGAGGCAAAAACCTAATTCCACCACCGCAACTTTCTGTATCCGCGAGATCCCATCTTGGGTCCTGTTTCGGAGCTCCACCGGAGAGGGCATCTACCACGGAGGGCTTCTACACCAACACCATAGCCTCTCCGATGAAGTGTGAGTAGTTTACTTCAGACCTTCGGGTCCATAGCTAGTAGCTAGATGGCTTCTTCTCTCTTTTTGGATCTCAATACAATGTTCTCCCCCTCTCTTGTGGAGATCTATTCGATGTAATCTTCTTTTTCGGTGTGTTTGTTGAGGCCGATGAATTGTGAGTTTATGATCCAGCTTATCTATGAACAATATTTGATTCTTCTCTGAATTCTTTTATGTATGATTGAGTTATCTTTGCAAGTCTCTTCGAATTATCCGTTTGGTTTTGCCAACTAGATTGGTAGTTCTTGCAATGGGAGAAGTGTTTAGCTTTGGGTTCAATCTTGCGGTGTCCTTACCCAGTGACAGAAAGGGTTGCAAGGCACATATTGTATTGTTGCCATTGAGGATAACAAGATGTGTTTTTATCATATTGCATGAATTTATCCCTCCACATCATGTCATCTTGCTTAAGGCGTTACTCTGTTTTTAACTTAATACTCTAGATGCATGCTGGATAGCGGTCGATGAGTGGAGTAATAGTAGTAGATGCAGAATCGTTTCGATCTACTTGTCTCGGACGTGATGCCTATATACATGATCATACCTAGATAACCTCATAATTATTCGCTTTGCTATCAATTGCTCAACAGTAATTTGTTCACCCACCGTAGAATACTTATGCTCTTGAGAGAAGCCACTAGTGAAACCTATGGCCCCCCAGTATATTCTCATCATATCAATCTCCATTACTTTATACTTGCTTTGTTTTTACTTTGCCTTTTACTTTTTACTTTGCATCTCTATATCAAAAATACCAAAAATATTATTTATCATCTCTATCAAATCTCACCCTCGTAAGTGATCGTGAAGGGATTGACAACCCCTAATCGCGTTGGTTGCGAGTAGCTATCATTTTGTGTAGGTATGAGGGACTCGTGCGATCGCCTATTGGATTGATACCTTGGTTCTCAAAAACTGAGGGAAATACTTACGCTACTTTACTGCATCATCCTTTCCTCTTCGGGGAAATCCAACACAGTGCTCAAGAGGTAGCACCCTCCAGTGCCCATCTTCTGCTATATGAAGGCTTTTACCCTAGAAAAAAACAGAAGCAAGCTTACGGGACGAAACTCCACCGCCATGAGGCGGAACCTTGGCGGAACCAATCTAGGGCTCCGGCGAAGCTGTTCTGCTGGGGAAACTTCCGCCCGGGAGGGGGAAATCATCGCCATCGTCATCACCAACGATCCTCTCATCGGGAGGGGGTCAATCTCCATGAAAATCTTCACCAGCACCGTCCCCTCTCAAAACCCTAGTTCATCTCTTGTATCCAATCTTGTATCAAAACCACAAATTGGTACCTGTGAGTTGCTAGTAGTGTTGATTACTCCTTGTAGTTGATGCTAATTGGTTTACTTGGTGGAAGATCATATGTACAGATCCTTAATGCATATTAATACTCCTCTGATCATGAACATGAATATGCTTTGTGAGTAGTTACGTTTGTTCCTGAGGACATGAGTGAAGTCTTGCTATTAGTAGTCATGTGAATTTGGTATTCGTTCGATATTTTGATGAGATGTATGTTGTCTCTCCTCTGGTGGTGTTATGTGAACGTCGACTACATGACACTTCACCATTATTTGGGCCTAGAGGAAGGCATTGGGAAGTAATAAGTAGATGATGGGTTGCTAGAGTGACAGAAGCTTAAACCCTAGTTTATGCGTTGCTTCGTAAGGGGCTGATTTTGATCCACTAGTTTCATGCTATGGTTAGGTTTACCTCAATACCTCTTTTGTAGTTGTGGATGCTTGCAATAGGGGTTAATCATAAGTGGGATGCTTGTCTAAGAAAGGGCAGTACCCAAGCACCGGTCCACCCACATACCAAATTATCAAAGTACCGAACGCGAATCATATGAGCATGATGAAAACTAGCTTGACGATAATTCCCATGTGTCCTCGGGAGCGCTTTTCTCATTATAAGAAATTGTCCAGGCTTGTCCTTTGCTACAAAAAGGATTGGGCCATCTTGCTGCACTTTATTTACTTTCATTGCTTGTTACCCTTACAAATTATCTTATCACAAAACTATCTGTTACCTACAATTTCAGTGCTTGCAGAGAATACCTTATTGAAAACCGCTTGTCATTTCCTTCTTCTCCTCGTTGGGTTCGACACTCTTACTTATCGAAAGGACTACGATAGATCCCCTATACTTGTGGGTCATCACCGGGCCATGCCGACGTAGAACCCAAAGCAAATAGGAAGGAAACCGCACAATCTTGAAGCAAATATTACAAACCATAAATTGTTCTCACGATACCAAACACAAGTTTAAACGCCTCCACGAGGCACGGTGCATATTGCATGAGTTGAAACAGGAAAGAAGCAGCGAGAAGATCACCCTTGGGCAGTGCCGTCATTCGGCAGGAGCCCCGCCTCCATGGTGGTGTTACGCCTGTTAGCTCCACCTCCCGAGGCCGCGGAACCAGCAGTACCTGCCTTGGGCGCAGTGGCGAAGGCGCGGAACTTTGACAGTAGGGTTTCCGCTCGGCCCTTCAAGGCTTCAGCAGCAGCGGTGGAGCGCTCGGCATCCACAGGCTCTAGCATCTCGTCGAGGTTGGCACCAGGGTCGCGAAGGTAGACGTGGCTGAGGACCCGCGTCAGCGCTGCAGAAGAAAGGACGCGAGCCTCAACCTCGGCCATGGGGCCGACGCCGGTCATGACTTCCTCAAGTACTTCGACCAAGAAGGGAAGCAGCTGGGCGGGGCCGTCCTCGGCCCCATCCAGCGGGTTCTCCAGGCCACCATCGTAGAGCGTCTTCAGCGTCTTGCGAGACCTCACCTCAAGATCCGCGAAGGCCACATGATCCTCGGCCAGGACCTTCGCCTTGGCATCCAGCTCGGCCCTTTCCACCTTCAGATTTTGCTCCAGCATCTTCAGTCGACCGCGTTCAGCAGCCAGCTCGGTGTCGCAGTCCCCGATAGCGCTCTCCCGAGCCTTCATCTCCTCCTCCTTCACCTGGCGGCTGCGAGCTTCCTTGGCGAGCTTATCGCACAGACCCTGCAGCTCGGTCTCCAACGCCTTGCACTGGTCCTGGGCGACCATGGCATCCTTCTATGCTGCATCACAGGCGGCTGCGGCCTGGGTGGTGACTTTCTTCTCCTCCTTGGAAGCTGTCGCAGCCCGGCTCAGCGCCGCTCGGATGGAGGTGTCGGAGTGAACCCAACTAGAGATCAGCTCCAGGCGCCCGGACACCAGGTGGAGGTTGGCGCCCTGGAGGTCTTCTCGCAGCCAGCCTAGCCCAAGGGCGCGGTCCAAGACGGCGGAGGAGGCAGAGGAGTCCAGAACCAATGGTGCAGGAGGAGAAGGCGGCAGCGTGATCACGGCTTGGGAGACCGGGAGCTCCTGAGTCTTGGCAACCTCAGTGACAGCATCAAGCGCCGGCACCTCCAGAGTCAGTGGGGCCACGGGGGCTGGCACTCCGCCAGGGCGCTCCTCCTGGCCTCGCGAGGACGACCGGGCAGGGGAGGTGCGAGCTCCACTGCCTCCCCCTCCCACAGGCAAAGGCGCGGCCACAACAGATGAGTGTGCCCCAGGCGGAGCCACCGCGCCCCCCTTCAGCTTCTTCGCCGCAAGCGGTGGCCTAACCAAATGATGGAGGACGTCAAGCCCTGACAGCAAAAACAAGAACAAGATGGAGTTCGAGCACTTACTGGTCAATCATGGCATATTTTGGCGGTCTCTTGCCAAGCTTAAAGCCCGTGAGCCTTTTGGTCCGGGGCGCAGCCTCGAGAGGTCCAGAGGCAGAAGAGGGCGCACTAGAAGGGCTAGAGGTGTCTTCGGTTGGTGCTTGGGCAGAAGTAGTCCCTTTGGAGATCAGCCCTGACCTGTCTTTCTTCGGGATCACGGGCGGGTCCTCTCCCTCCCACCTGGCGTCGGCCTCGTCGTCGTCCTGCAGGGTGCGGAGGATGCTGGCCCTGCATCGTGGAGAAGTCTCCCCCGTCCCCTCAGCGGTCGCCTCTGAGTCGCGCTCCTCTTCTTCTTCATCGTCCTCTCCTCCTCCGCGGGAATCACCAGAAGACAATTCCACCGACACCGTTGCCTCCTGGCCCTCAGGAGGCACCTCCGGCACCAGACCGCTCCCATCGAAGGTGGGCATGACATCCACCACCTATTTCTAGTTTTCACGGAGGAACAGGGGGGCAGGAGCGCCCTCTAGACCTTCCACATCCTCTCCGACCAAGAAGTGGAGAGCTGCGACCAGATCCTCATCGGCTAGGGCCACCGAGTTTAGGTGGAGATCATCGTCCGCACCCCAAGCGTCCACAATGGGAACGAGTGCGCCTGAAGTGGAGCCACCCGCTGTGCCAGGAACTCCCTCAGGAGCGTGGCCCCGGTCAGCTTTGCCGCCTTCATGTTGCCCGGCCTCAGGTCGGCGTTCATTTTCTCCAGCACCGACTTCGCTCGTCGGTCGTCAAGCTTCGCACGAGACCATGCCTCATCAGCCTGGGGCTGCTCCGTGGGCAACACCAACCGAGAGTGGATGCATCCGACATCCAGCATGACCCACTTGCTCCGGAAGCCATCGACCCTCTTCCCAGTCTTCGAGATTGCGTTGGCCTTGGAGTATGCGACGAAGCTGGCGCACACGGAGGTATGGCTGCCGGTGATTCAGAGGGAGAAGAAGTGGCGCAGCAAAGCCACGGACGGCATCACCCCAATGTGCGCCTCGCAGTAGTAGGCGAAAATTGACAGAAGGGGGATGGAGTTGGGATGGAGATGAAGGGCCTGCAACTTGTAATGGTGGAGGACGGTGTAGAAGAACTCGAAGAAGGGAGGCACCCGGCCGGCGATGACGGTGCTCATGAAGAAGGGGTAGAAGGTGCTCCCCTTAACCTCCGACTGGGCGGAGCCGACCCTGAGCCCGGTCTCCCCCATCTCACTGCCTTGAGCCACCGTCATCAGGCGCGTAGCGGCGAGATTCTTCTCCATCATGTTGGGGGGTGAGGGAGTCCTGGATTAGGGGGTATCCGGACAGCCGGACTATATACATCGTCCGGACTATTGAAGCGTGAAGATACAAGACTCAAGACTTCGGCCCGTATCCGGATAGGACTCTCCTTTGTGTGGAAGACAAGCTTGGCGATCCGGATATTATATTTCCTTCCTTGTAACCGACTCCATGTAAACCCTAGCCCTCTCCGGTGTCTATATAAACCGGAGAGGATGGTCCTTAGAAGGCTGATCACAATTACAATCATACCATCATAGGCTAGCTCTTAGGGTTTAGCCTCTACGATCTCGTGGTAGATCTACTCTTGTACTACTCATATCTTCAATATTAATCAAGCAGGAAGTAGGGTTTCACCTCCATCGAGAGGGCCCGAACCTGGGTACACATTGTGTCCCTTGCTTCCTGTTACCATCAGCCTAAGACGCACAGATTGGGACCCCCTACCCGAGATCCGCCGGTTTTGACACCGACATTGGTGCTTTCATTGAGAGTTCCTCTGTGTCGTCGCTGCAAGGCTTGATGGCTCGTCTCATTGTCAAGGACGACATCATCTCTAGAGGAATGCTGGCTGTAGGCCAGATCCTCCGACTTGGCGGCTTCATTATGGCCGCCCCATTGGCTGTCGCGCCAACGATGGCCTCTCGGGTCATCACGCATAACCTTCACATCAATTCAGAGCTTGCCGAACAAATGGATCCAGTAGAGCTCTCCTCTCTTAATGAGCTCCTGGATTGCATCGCCGCTTTGGGAGTCGCTACGGACTATGACCGGATTGGGCTTAAACCCGACCAGAGGGACATTAGATCCCCGCCGGACACCCATGAGATAGCGGTAGTGGAGGAACCACACACGAGTCGCCCCTCAACTTTGAGGACGAATTATGTCTGGATCACTGAACTCAGTAAGTCGAACACCTACTCAAAGGAAGACATGACCCGAGTCCCGGACTTCCAGTCGGGCATCGGGCTGAAGAGATCGGGTGATACTCCGGACCCCGAACTATCGGGCTCGGAACCTTCCGTGCCCCCCGGGTGTCAGATCGGATCAAGATCCGGATTCAGCCAACGACACTCGCGCGGACTTAAACCGTCTCTCCCGCATCAGGCAAGAGCCCCTGGAGATGGTACACCGTTACTAGGCCAGATTCCTCCTTGCGCTTAACAAGGTCGAGGACTGCCACGAGGAGGACGTAGTCTCACTTTTCTGCAAAAACTGCACGAACAAAGGACTCCTTAATGCTATAAGCCGCCGTGACATACCACACTTTGCGGACTTAGCGACCATAGTACAGACGTACTGTGCGATGGAAAGCGCCTGGAAAACCCAAACAGAATTTTGGGATAGTACGGCCCTCACCAGGACCTTGGTCCGAACTAAACGGCCGAACTCTCGTAAGTCGACCAATTCAATTCCCAAGAAACCAAAACCCACCCCAGGGCGTGGAACTGTATTGGAAGGGTGGCTCAATGGGCTATGTAAGCTTCATAGTACGCCAGATGCAACACCAACCCATAGCCTTAGGGCATGTTGGATACTCCGGCAGGTAGCTAAAAGTGGCGAGGATCTCCTCGAGAGCCATAAAGCCGAACAACATCCCGCCAAGGAACACAATACGGTACTAACAGCCTTCGAGACTTTCGCCTCAAACAATAGGCGCAAGCGAGCTCATCGAAGCTCTGCTGAAATCTGCCATGTGGCAAAAGTAAATCCGTGGAACGACACTGCTATAACTTTCAATGCCAGTGACGAACTCCAATTCCAGACCGTCCGGGCACCAGCCGCTTTGGTCCTTAGCCCAATAGTGGACGACTTTCGGCTCACTAAAGTGCTCATGGATGGTGGAAGCGGATTAAACCTGATCTACAAAGAAACACAAGAAGATGGAAATTGATAAAGGCCGCATTGAGCAAAGCGGCACAACCTTCAGGGGAATTATCCCTAGTCGGGAGGCACGGTGTGTAGGGAAAATCACACTCGATGTGGTATTCGGCACCCCAGAGAATTATAGGTCCGAAGAAATCGTATTCCAAGTAGCCCCTGGGAGCAGCGGATACCACGCCCTTCTAGGGCGGGACGCGTTTGCAAGCTTTCAAGCTATACCCCATTACGGGTACATGAAGCTTAAAATGCCCGGACCCAATGGAATCATCACTCTAGCTAGTGGTCTAGACGTCGCACTCCGCGCCGAAAACAAAACCGCAGCACTAGCCTTGGAAGCACTTTCCAAAGCCCTAGCAGCAGAAGAATTAACAACGTTGCGTGCCACCGTGGACAGGGACGATGTGATACTCGACAAACGACCCAGGTCCACCTCATTTAAACCCACAGATGATATAATCAAATTCCAAGTCCACCCTACGGACCCCACGAAGACAGCCTCTATCGGGACACAGTTAAGCCCCACTATATACGCCGCACTGCGAGACTTCTTACGCGAGAATTGGGACATTTTCTCCTGGCACCCATCGGACATGCCGGGCATCCCGCGCGAATTGGCCGAACACAGCCTTAACATACTAAAGGGATACAAACCCGTCAAACAGACCCTAAGGCGATTTTCAGAGCCCAAACGGCAAGCCATGGGGGAGGAGCTAGCCAAGCTACTTGAGGCCGGATTCATCAGAGATATCAAACATCCGGATTGGCTGGCGAACTTGGTAATGTACCAAAGAAGGACAAATCCTGGCGCATGTGCGTCGACTTCAAAGACCTTAACAAGGCTTGCCCCAAGGATCCCTTTCCTCTCCCTCGCATAGATCAAATCATCGATGCCACATGAGGACACGACTCGCTGTGTTTCCTCGACGCATACTCTGGATACCATCAAATAAAGATGGCAGAGTCCGACCAAGCTCCTACAACTTTCATAACGCCATATGGCCCTTTCTTCTTCAACATTATGCCTTACGGGCTCAAGAATGCCGGAGCAACCTATCAACGCATGATTCAAACATGCGTGGAAAAGCAAATCGGCAAAATAGTGGAGGCATACGCGGATGACGTAGTCATAAAAACAAGACACATCGAAACCCTAATAGATGACTTGAGGCTTACGTTCGACATCCTACGAACATACGACATCAAGCTGAATCCGGAGAAATGCGTTTTTGGCGTCCACTCTGGAAAACTGCTGGGCTTCATCGTTTCCAATAGAGGAATTGAAGCTAATCCGGCAAAAATCTGAGCTTTGTCGCAGTTGGCTATACCAACAGACCTCAAACACATCTAGAAACTAGCTGGATGCGTGGCTGCTTTGAGCCGCTTTATCTCCAGGTTAGGAGAAAAGGCATTGCCTCTTTACCGCCTTCTTCGGCGCACCGAACACTTCTTGTGGACGGATGCAGCCGCGGCCGGACTCGATGAAATAAAGACCTTATTGACCAATAATCTAGTCCTAACAGCGCCAAATATCGGCGAACCTATGCTGATGTACATAGCTGCAACACATCAAGTTGTAAGCGCAGTATACTCGTCGTCGAACGAGAGGTTGACAGATACAAATTCCCGCTACAGAAGCCGGTTTATTACGTATCCATGGTCCTCACCCCATGCAAATCCCGATACCCACACTATCAAAAAATAGCATACGCGGTCTTCATGGCATCCCGAAAGCTACGACCCTACTTTCAAGAGTGTTCGATTACGGTGGCCTCCGAAGTACCACTAAACGATATAATAAATAACCGCGATGCCACGGGCCGGATCGCTAAATGGGCCATTGAGCTCCTTCCGTTCGACATAATATACAAGCCTCGGCGGGCTATCAAGTCGCAAGTATTAGCTGACTTTGTCGCCGAATGGACGGAAGCCGAACTCCCTAAAGAGTACGACACATACTCTAACTGGATCATGCACTTCGACGGCTCTAAAATGCTGGCCAGATTGGGATCAGGCGTAGTCCTGACGTCTCCCACCGGAGACACGGTCCAATACATCCTCCAGATATTATACACAAACTCCAACAATGCAGCCGAATATGAGGCTCTGTTGCACGGTCTTTGGATGGCAGTCTCTATGGGCATTCAACGCCTAGAGGTGCACGGGGATTCAAACCTTACAATATCCCAAATAAACGGAGACCTTGATGCCAAGGATCCGAAAATGGTGGCCTACCATAATGCCATCCTTAAAATGTCAGCTCGGTTCGAAGGGCTCGAATTTCACCATGTGGCTCGAGAAAACAATCAAGCGACAGATGTACTTGCTCGCATCGGTGCTAAACGCGACCCTGTCCCACCTAACATATTCCTGAAAAGGCTGTTCAAGCCATCCGTGGTACGGGAAGGGGAGTCCGGCAATACCAGCACGGATCCGAATACATCCCCAGATTCCGAACTATCAGACATAATCGGAGGCTCTACCACCGAAATAACAACGTCAGCCCACGAAATAATGGTCGTCATCGCCCCGTGGACTGAACCTTTCTTGGCCTACCTAAATAGGCAGGAGCTCCCCGAAGACCAAAAGGAAGCACGCTGCATCGTTCGGCATTCTAAAGCTTACAAAGTCCATGAAGGGGAACTCTATAAGAAAAGTGCGACCGGAGTGCTTCAAAGGTGCATCTCCAAAGAGGAAGGGCGGCAGCTCTTGGCTGAAATCCATGCTAGACTGGGCGGGCACCACGCCGCGGCTCGAGCACTAGTCAGCAAGGCCTTCCGTACAGGTTTCTATTGCCGACGTCCCGAGCAGACGCACAGGACCTTGTCCAACATTGCGTCGGTTGCCAGCTCTTTGCCAATCAGAGTCATATGCCCCCTACCGCTCTCCAAACAATCCCCATAACTTGGCCCTTCGCGGTCTGGGGGCTGGATATGGTTGGACCCCTTAAAGGGGGAAGCCACAAGAAAAAATACTTATTGTTCATGGTAGATAAGTTCACCAAATGGATAGAAGCCAAACCAGTGAAAACGGCCGAATCCGGACCAGTAATCGACTTTATATCCAGGGTCGTACACCGATACGGTGTCCCCCACAGCATCATCACCGATAATGGCTCAAATTTCACGGCCGATGAGGTGAAATCTTGGTGTGGCAAAATGGGCATTAAGCTCGACTATGCTTTCGTCTACCATCCTCCAACAAATGGCCAGGTCGAACAGGCAAACAGTCTCATCATGAGTGGCATCAAACCCAGACTAGTGCGATCCTTGACAGAGTCGGATACTCATTGGGTCGAGGAGATCGACTCCATACTCTGGGGGCTGCGGACCATGCCGAATCGCACCACCGGATATACACCATTTTTTATGGTGTACGGTGCGGAAGCAATACTACCTTGCGACATAATACATGATTCGCCACGCGTACGCATGTACGAAGAGAAGGAAGCAGAGTTAGATCGACAGGATAACTTGGACGCCCTGGAGGAGGAGCGCGATATCGCTAAGGCCCGTTCCGCATTCTATTAGCAACAGGCTTGATGATACCAAAGGAGAGAAGTACGGGCCAAAACTTATAATATTGGCGAACTCGTTCTACGCTTACCAGAGAAGAAGAAGGACAAGCTCAAACCCAAGTGGGAAGGCCCCTTCGTCATCGACCAAGTTCTCACTGGAGGAGCGTACCGCTTACGTAATGCGTCCGATAACAGACTCTAGCCAAACCCATGGAACGCGGCTAGACTCCGGAGATTCTACGCCTAGCGCCGAACTCAGTGTTTGTCTCCTTACCTCCTCCTTTTTAATTATGCTCCCTCCCTCTTCCTTTCTCGATCCTTTTCTCTTCACACAAAGTATTTCATATAGTACGAACTCCCGGATTATTCCGGCCGCACTATGTGTGTAAGCAATACCTGGGGGCTTCCTATACGGAAGCTAAATATAAATTACTCTCAAGGCTTTTGCCCATCACACATGAGTTTCTTTTTTTTATGTGTGCCTTTTCTTCACCATTATATGCATCGATATGACTTAAGACGTGGCCAAGCTGGGTTGCCTGGCTCATGTGTTTATGCCCTACGTTCCCGTTTATTCGGCTAGGGCATAAGGGGAGCACCTCTGCGATTGTTACTGCCGGTTGAGCCGGATGTGTACCTCAGACTGGGTGAAGCCAAAAGCTAGTTTCCTTAAGAGAATATTCGGTCGGTGAACAAAAGATGTCTTCGTTTATCATAACATAAATCCCCAGAAGTTTTGTATCCTGCGCCTTTGTTCGCAGTCCGGACATGTGCTTTGCCGCATGCATTCCCAGGGAAAGGAACCCCTAACGGAACTATTCTCCCTAGAAGATGTTTCTTACTATCCATGTAATATAACATAACTAGTTGGGTACTTGTCTGTTCAAGCACTTATGACCCCTACGCCTGGTCTCCACGCATACCCCGGTTTTGTATAACTGAGCGGGTATTCGGACACACCCCGGACTATAGGATCCGGGGGCTGAAGCGAAAAGGTCCGCCATGACAAATGATTTTAATCCGGCTAGGGGCTACTTATGCCCATTAAATTACACAGTCACTTGGACTGACTATATTCCTCCTCTATGCCATCCAACATGCTATCTAGCTTACAATCCTGTTGAGAATACTTAGCGGCTAATGCTACATGGTCATATACCAGACTTACGGGAATTTCTTGCCCATCGGGCCCCGCCGGTCCTACTTCGGACATATGGTTCGGGTCCAGCTTGGTGTAGCGCGTCTTCACCATTGCCCAAGCTTCTCTTGCACCTTGTCGGCATGCTGATATCTTCCACAGCTGGAAGCGCCGCCGGGCTCCTTGAAGCAGGTCCACAAGCTCCCCCATGCCATTTGGCAGGGGGCTTGATGGCCACAAGGCCTGAGCAACGACGTGCATCACCCGCCGAGCTCGCTCGTGCAACTGTGAAAGTTCTTGCAGTACATCACCTGTAGATGAGGGCATCTCCTCCTCGGGGCGACCCGTTAAAATTCCTACAAGCAAAATTCTTTCAATACACTTCCGCGCCGAACTATCATACAGTTCGTCTAGGCACTCACCATAAATGTCGCGTCGAAGCCTTTTATTCTCCTTTACGGAGTCCGCCAGCTGGGCACAGACGTCTTTTAACTCTACGTCCAGCCGGACATTGGCGTCTTGAAGATTGTTCTTCTCCTGCCGAACTTGCGTCAGAATGCGCTCGCCGGCCTTTAGTTGCCTCTGGAGATGCGACTCGTCATCTCTCCCGCCCTCCGGATTAACTCCGGGGTTATCTACAGAATTTTCTATTAAATTTGTCATACCAGCCAGTTGCTAACTGGTACATTTTCGTATAATCGAGATAAATGTTACCATATGAGGCCTTCTGGGACTCCTCTAGCTTGGCATTTGTGGCCCTTAGTTGGGTCTTGCACTCCTCTAGCTCCCGAGACAATTGCTCATTCTTATCTACAAGAACCTGCGCATAAATTGATCCTTAAAACAGTTGTTCCAACCGTTTCAAGTCTCAGGGGCTACTGCTATACATACTTATCAAAACTTCTTACCCGTATATCTTTGGTATACTGGTTCGTCGCTTGGGCCAGCCCGCCTTGAGCAGCTCGGACGTATGCGTCTACCGAATTGAAGGCATTAAAGGCCTCTTCGGAAAAGATGTTGTTCCAAAGCACGACCCTCCGGCGCCGGTGATTCATGGCGCTCTCCACTTTGGAGTTTGTGCCTGAAAACATATTCGCATCCTCTGTCGGAGGACTATGCGGCATCGTCCCTACGTCCGCCTCCTCTCTCGAAGTCGATTCTGGAGCCCGACTGGTGGAGGCGTGGTTGGCAGGATTCCCGGATATAGTCCGGATACTCCTCTTCCTGCCAGGATGTAAAGGGCGTTGTTATACTTCAAATAACAATAATTACATGACAGGTTGTTTCCTTACCTCTGTAGAGGCGTGTCGGCCCTAACCGCTTTCCTCTTGAGCCTACCCAATCCGGACGCCTGTGGCTGACGGGTCCCTAGGGGCTCGGCTCTGTGCTCCAAACGTCGCTTCTGCAAAAACACGACATTTCAGGGATAAGGCGTGACATCAGGAAAGAGTCCTCTTCGGAGGATCGAGTCTTCGGCTTGGCTTAAACGCGATGAGGGTAGCAGTCCGAGATAATCAGCAGTAATAGCCACTGAGGCACCGTCACGGCTCGCCCGATAAAATATCCCGTCGACAAGCTCCACGGCCGCATCTGGGTCTTCTTCGAGTCCTGGATCCAGGGCCCTTTCGGGGTCCTCTGGCTGCGGGGAAGGGCTGGAGATTCCTTCTACGACCCTCCTCAGTTCCTGCTCGGAAATATCAATGCAGGTAACTTTAGCAAAGAACGCCACAATAAGTGAAGCGAGAAAATAAATGATGACTTACCCAGTTTGGGGGATTATACATGGAGAATCCGTCCCACGGTTTGATATGGAGGAAGTCTTCCTCTTCTCCTTTGTATAGGTCGGACAGTATCCTTGCCAGAGCGATGGGGGAGTCCGGACCCTTACAGCCACAGCGGGTGGCATCATCTGTCCCATTGAAGTGCCACATGGGATTGCCCCGATATTGAAGCGGTTGCGCTCCCCGCATTATGCATATTGCCATGACCGCGACTATCGTCAGTCCGGATTTGGCCAATAACTTTATCCTGCTCATCAAGAAATGTATTTCCCTGGAAACCTCTTCTTGGGGGCCTCGGGGGCGCCAGCTTAGACGTGCCCTCGGCGGGGTGTTACTGAGCTTGGGGAGTCCTGTCCGGACTGGATCCGGAAGGGGAGCGTCGTCAATATAGAACCACTCGAAAGCCCAGTTATCTGGTGTCTTCCTGGGAGTGCCGGATAGGTATCCAGTCTCAGCAATACGCCATACTTGGGCCCCGCCCACTTGACATAGGGATTCTCCCTGGTTGCGGGGGACAAGGCAGAACAGCTTCTTCCACAATCCGAAATGAGCCTCGTAGCCTAGAAATAGCTCACAAAGGGCGACGTACCCTGCTATATGTAGTACGGAGGTTGGGGTAAAGTTGTGCAACTGGAGGCCGTAGAACTCCAGAAGCCCATGAAGGAATGGATGAATAGGAAACCCGACGCCCCTTAACAGATGTGGAATGAGGCATATTCGCTCCTCTAGAGACGGATTGGGGGATCTCTCCGCTTGTTCTCCGCCATTATAGGTGGCCACTCCGGCTCGGACAGGGACCATGAACGCTGGCGGGAGAAGCCCTTGGGTTTGTAACTTTATCAAACGGCTATGAGAAACTGAACACTCTCCCCAGTCCCCCGGGTTGGGGCAAGGGGAGCGAGTAGAAGAGCTAAGACGACCGGCCTTGAAGGAAATATGCCCTAGAGGCAATAATAAAGTTATTATTTATTTCCTCATATCATGATAAATGTTTATTATTCATGCTAGAATTGTATTAACCGGAAACATGATACATGTGTGAATACATAGACAAACATATAGTCACTAGTATGCCTCTACTTGACTAGCTCATTAATCAAAGATGGTTATGTTTCCTAACCATAGACATGTGTTGTCATTTGATTAATGGGATCACATCATTAGGAGAATGATGTGATTGACATGACCCATTCCGTTAGCCTAGCACTTGATTGTTTAGTATATTGCTATTGCTTTCTTCATGACTTATACATGTTCCTGTAACTACGAGAATTATGCAACTCCCGTTTACCGGAGGAACACTTTGGGTACTACCAAACATCACAACGTAACTGGGTGATTATAAAGGAGTACTACAGGTGTCTCCGAAGGTACATGTTGAGTTGGCGTATTTCGAGATTAGGTTTTGTCACTCCGATTGTCGGAGAGGTATCTCTGGGCCCTCTCGGTAATGCACATCATTATAAGCCTTGCAAGCAATGTGACCAAATGAGTTGGTTACGGGATAATGCATTATGGAACGAGTAAAGAGACTTGCCGGTAACGAGATTGAACTAGGTATTGGATACTGACGATCAAATCTCGGGCAAGTAACATACCGATGACAAAGGGAACAACGTATGTTGTTATGCGGTTTGACCGATAAAGATCTTCGTAGAATATGTAGGAACCAGTATGGGCATCCAGGTCCCACTATTGGTTATTGACCGAGAATGGTTCTAGGTCATGTCTACATAGTTCTCGAACCCGTAGGGTCCGCACGCTTAACGTTATGATGATAGTTTTATTATGAGTTTATAAGTTTTGATGTACCGAAGTTTGTTCAGAATCCCGGATGTGATCATGGACATGACGAGGAGTCTCGAAATGGTCGAGACATAAAGATTGATATATTGGACGACTATATTCGGACACCGGAAGTGTTCCGGGTGATTTCGGAGAAAACCGGAGTGCCGGAGGGTTACCGGAACCCCCCCGGAGAGTTAATGGGCCACATGGGCCTTGGTGGGAAGAGAGAGGGGCGGCCAGGAAGGGCCGTGCGCCCCCTCTCCCTCTGGTCCGAATTGGACTAGGAGGGGGGGGGGGCGGCGCCCCCCTCTTTCCTTCCCCTCCTCTCCCCCTTCCTTCCCCTCCTAATAGGAGTAGGAAAGGAGGAGTCCTACTCCTACTAGGAGGAGGACTCCTCCTCCTGGCGCGCCCAACAAGGGCCGGCCGGCCTCCCCCTCCCTCCTTTATATACGGGGGCAGGGGGCACCCCATAGACACACAAGTTGATCTACAGATCATTCCTTAGCCGTGTGCGGTGCCCCCCTCCACCATATTCTACCTCGGTCATATCATCGCGGAGTTTAGGCAAAGCCCTGCGCCGGTAGAGCATCATCATCGTCACCACGCCGTCGTGCTGACGGAACTCATCCCCGAAGCTTTGCTGGATCGGAGCCCAGGGATCGTCATCGAGCTGAACGTGTGCTGAACTCGGAGGTGCCGTATGTTCGGTACTTGGATCGGTCGGATCGTGAAGACGTACGACTACATCAACCGCGTTGTGCTAACGCTTCCGCTTACGGTCTACGAGGGTACGTGGACAACACTCTCCCCTCTCGTTGCTATGCCATCACCATGATCTTGCGTGTACGTAGGAAAATTTTGAAATTACTACATTCCCCAACAGTGGCATACGAGCCTAGGTTTTATGCGTTGATGTTATATGCACGAGTAGAACACAAGTGAGTTGTGGGCGATATAAGTCATACTGCTTACCAACATGTCATACTTTGGTTCAGCGGCATTGTGAGATGAAGCGGCCCGGACCAACATTACGCGTACGCTTACGCGAGACTGGTTTCACCGCTGTGAGCACTCGTTGCTTAAAGGTAACCGGTGGGTGTCTGTCTCTCTCACTTTAGTTGAACCGAGTGTGGCTACGCCCGGTCCTTGCGAAGGTTAAAACAGCACCAACTTGACAAACTATCATTGTGGTTTTGATGCGTAGGTAAGAACGGTTCTTGCTAAAGCCCGTAGCAGCCACGTAAAATTTGCAACAACAAAGTAGAGGACGTCTAACTTGTTTTTGCAGGGCATGTTGTGATGTGATATGGTCAAGACGTGATGCTATATTTTATTGTATGAGATGATCATGTTTTGTAACCGAAGTTATCGGCAACTGGCAGGAGCCATATGGTTGTCGCTTTATTGTATGAAATGCAAACGCCCTGTAATTGCTTTACTTTATCACTAAGCGGTAGCGATAGTCGTAGAAGCAATAGATGGCGTAACGACAATGATGCTACGATGGAGATCAAGGTGTCGCGCTGGTGACGATGGTGATCACGATGGTGCTTCGAAGATGGAGATCACAAGCACAAGATGATGATGGCCATATCATATCACTTATATTGATTGCATGTGATGTTTATCCTTTATGCATCTTATCTTGCTTTGATTGACGGTAGCATTTTAAGATGATCTCTCACTTAATAATCAAGAAGTGTTCTCCCTGAGTATGCACCATTGCGAAAGTTCTTCGTGCTGAGACACCACGTGATGATCGGGTGTGATAGGCTCTACGTTCAAATACAACAGGTGCAAAACAGTTGCACATGCGGAATACTCAGGTCATACTTGACGAGCCTAGCATATATAGATATGGCCTCGGAACACGGAGACCGAAAGGTCGAACGTGAATCATATAGTAGATATGATCAACATAGTGATGTTCACCATTGAAACTACTCCATCTCACGTGATGACCGGACATGGTTTAGTTGATTTGGATCACGTGATCACTTAGATGACTAGAGAGATGTCTGTCTAAGTGGGAGTTCTTTAGTAATATGATTAATTGAACTTAAATTTATAATGTACTTAGTACCTGATAGTATCTTGCTTGTCTATGTTTGTTTGTAGATAGATGGCTTGTGCTGTTGTTCCGTTAAATTTTAATGCGTTCCTTGAGAAAGCAAAGTTGAAAGATGATGGTAGCAATTACACAGACTGGGTCCGTAACCTAAGGATTATCCTCATTGCTGCATAGAAAAGTTACGTCCTGGAAGCACCGCTGGGTGCCAGGCCTGCTGCTGATGCAACTGACGATGTTAAGAACGTCTGGCAGAGCAAAGCTGATGACTACTCGATAGTTCAGTGTGCCATGCTTTACGGCTTAGAACCGGGTCTTCAACGACGTTTTGAACGTCATGGAGCATATGAGATGTTTCAGGAGTTGAAGTTAATATTTTAAGCAAATGCCCGGATTGAGAGATATGAAGTCTCCAATAAGTTCTATAGCTGCAAGATGGAGGAGAATAGTTCTGTCAGTGAACACATACTCAAAATGTCTAGGTATAATAATCACTTGATTCAACTGGGAGTTAATCTTCCTGATGCTAGTGTCATTGACAGAATTCTCCAATCACTGCCACCAAGCTACAAGAGTTTCGTGATGAACTATAATATGCAAGGGATGAATAAGACTATTCCCGAGCTCTTCGCAATGCTAAAGGCTGCGGAGGTAGAAATCAAAAAGGAGCATCAAGTGTTGATGGTTAACAAGACCACCAGTTTCAACAAAAAGGGCAAAGGGAAAAAGAAGGGGAATTTTAAAAATAACAGCAAGCAAGTTGCTGCTCAAGAGAAGAAACCCAAGTCTGGACCTAAGCCTGAAACTGAGTGCTTCTACTACAAGCAGACTGGACACTGGAAGCGGAACTGCCTCAAGTATTTGGCGGATAAGAAGGATGTCAAAGTGAACAAAGGTATATGTGATATACATGTTATTGATGTGTACCTTACTAATGCTCGCAGTAGCACCTGGGTATTTGATACTGGTTCTGTTGCTAATATTTGCAACTCGAAACAGGGACTACGAATTAAGCGAAGATTGGCTAAGGACGAGGTGACGATGCGCGTGGGAAATGGTTCCAAAGTCGATGTGATCGCGGTCGGCACGCTACCTCTACATCTACCATCGGGATTAGTTTTATACCTAAATAATTGTTATTTGGTGCCAGCGTTGAGCATGAACAATATATCTGGATCTTGTTTGATGCGAGACGGTTATTCATTTAAATCAGAGAATAATGGTTGTTCTATTTATATGAGTAATATCTTTTATGGTCATGCACCCTTGAAGAGTGGTCTATTTTTATTGAATCTCGATAGTAGTGATACACATATTCATAGTG
The DNA here is from genome assembly GCF_018294505.1 of Triticum aestivum. Taxonomy (NCBI): domain Eukaryota; kingdom Viridiplantae; phylum Streptophyta; class Magnoliopsida; order Poales; family Poaceae; genus Triticum; species Triticum aestivum. The sequence continues at coordinate 630,646,331 of NC_057807.1, forward strand.
TTGAAACCAAAAGATGCAGAGTTGATAACGATAGTGCAACTTATTTGTGGCACTGCCGTTTAGGTCATATCGGTGTAAAGCGCATGAAGAAACTCCATACTGATGGGCTTTTGGAATCACTTGATTATGAATCACTTGGTACTTGCGAACCGTGCCTCATGGGCAAGATGACTAAAACGCCGTTCTCCGGAACTATGGAGCGAGCAACTGATCGTACATACTGATGTTTGTGGTCCAATGAATGTTGAGGCTCGCGGTGGGTATCGTTATTTTCTCACCTTCACAGATGATTTGAGCAGATATGGCTATATCTACTTAATGAAACATAAGTCTGAAACATTTGAAAAGTTCAAAGAATTTCAGAGTGAAGTGGAAAATCATCGTAACAAGAAAATAAAGTTTCTACGATCTGATCGTGGAGGAGAATATTTGAGTTACGAGTTTGGTCTACACTTGAAACAATGCGGAATAGTTTCGCAACTCACGCCACCCAGAACACCACAACGAAATGGTGTGTCCGAACATCGTAATCGTACTTTACTAGATATGGTGCGATCCATGATGTCTCTTACTGATTTACCGCTATTGTTTTGGGGTCATTCTTTAGAGACGGCCGCATTCACGTTAAATAGGGCACCATCAAAATCCGTTAAGACGACGCCTTATGAACTGTGGTTTGGCAAGAAACCAAAGTTATCGTTTCTTAAAGTTTGGGGCTGCGATGCTTATGTGAAGAAACTTCAACCAGATAAGCTCGAACCAAAATCGGAGAAATGTGTCTTCATAGGATACCCAAAAGAGACTATTGGGTACACCTTCTATCACAGATCTGAGGGCAAGATTTTCATTGCTAAAATCGGATCCTTTCTAGAGAAGGAGTTTCTCTTGAAAGAAGTGAATGGGAGGAAAGTAGAACTTGATGAGATAACTGTATCTACTCCCTTGTTGGAAAATAGTTCATCACAAGAACCAGTTCCTGTGACAACTACACCAACTAGTGAGGAAGCTGATGATATTGATCATGAAACTTCAGATCAAGTTTCTACTGAACCTCGTAGGTCTACCAGAGTAAGATCCGCACCAGAGTGGTACGGTAATCCTATTCTGGAAGTCATGTTACTTGACCATGATGAACCTACGAACTATGAGGAAGCGAGGATGAGCCCAGATTCTGCAAAATGGCTAGAGGCCATGAAATCTGAGATGGGATCCATGTATGAAAACAAAGTATGGACTTTGGTTGACTTGCCCGATGATCGGCAAGCCATTGAGAATAAATGGATCTTTAAGAAGAAGACTGACGCTGATGGTAATGTAACTGTCTATAAAGCTCGACTTGTTGCAAAAGGTTTTCGACAAGTTCAAGGGGTTGACTACGATGAGACTTTCTCACCCGTAGCGATGCTTAAGTCTGTCCGAATCATGTTAGCTATTGCTGCATTTCATGATTATGAAATTTGGCAAATGGATGTCAAAACTACATTCTTGAATGGATTTCTAGAAGAAGAGTTGTATATGATGCAACCAGAAGGTTTTGTTGATCCAAAAGGTGCTAACAAAGTGTGCAAGCTCCAGCGATCCATTTATGGACTGGTGCAAGCATCTCGGAGTTGGAATAAACGTTTTGATAGTGTGATCAAAGCATATGGTTTTATACAGACTTTTGGAGAAGCCTGTATTTACAAGAAAGTGAGTGGGAGCTCTGTAGCATTTCTGATATTATATGTAGATGACATATTATTAATCGGAAATAATATAGAATTTCTGGATAGCATAAAGGGATACTTGAATAAAAGTTTTTCAATGAAAAACCTCGGTGAAGCTGCTTACATATTGGGCATCAAGATCTATAGAGATAGATCAAGACGCTTAATAGGACTTTCACAAAACACATACCCTGACAAAATTTTGAAAAAGTTCAAAATGGATCAGGCAAAGAAAGCTTTCTTGCCTGTGCTACAAGGTGTGAAGTTGAGTCAAACTCAATGCCCGACCACAGCAGAAGATAGAGAGAAAATGAAAGATGTTCCCTATGCTTCAGCCATAGGCTCTATCATGTATGCAATGCTGTGTACCAGACCTGATGTATGCTTAGCAATAAGTTTGGCAGGAAGGTACCAAAGTAATCCAGGAGTGGATCACTGGACAACGGTCAAGAACATCCTGAAATACCTGAAAAGGACTAAGGATATGTTTCTCGTATATGGAGGTGACAAAGAGCTAGTCGTAAATGGTTACGTTGATGCAAGCTTTGACACTGATCCGGACGATTCTAAATCGCAAACCGGATACGTGTTTTTATTAAAAGGTGGAGCTGTAAGTTGGTGCAGTTCTAAACAAAGCGTCATGGCGGGATCTACATGTGAAGCGGAGTACATAGCTGCTTCTGAAGCAGCAAATGAAGGAGTCTGGATGAAGGAGTTCATTACCGATCTAGGTGTCATACCTAGTGCATCGGGACCAATGAAGATCTTCTGTGACAATACTGGTGCAATTGCTTTGGCAAAGGAATCCAGATTTCACAAGAGGACCAAGCACATCAAGAGACGCTTCAATTCCATTCGGGACCAAGTCCAAGTGGGAGACATATAGATTTGAAAAATACATACGGATCTGAATGTTGCAGACCCATTGACTAAGCCTCTCTCACGAGCAAAACATGATCAACACCAAGACTCCATGGGTGTTAGAATCATTACTATGTAATCTAGATTATTGACTCTAGTGCAAGTGGGAGACTGAAGGAAATATGCCCTAGAGGCAATAATAAAGTTATTATTTATTTCCTCATATCATGATAAATTTTTATTATTCATGCTAGAATTGTATTAACCGGAAACATGATACATGTGTGAATACATAGACAAACATATAGTCAATAGTATGCCTCTACTTGACTAGCTCATTAATCAAAGATGGTTATGTTTCCTAACCATAGACATGTGTTGTCATTTGATTAATGGGATCACATCATTAGGAGAATGATGTGATTGACATGACCCATTCCGTTAGCCTAGCACTTGATCGTTTAGTATATTGCTATTGCTTTCTTCATGACTTATACATGTTCCTGTAACTATGAGAATTATGCAACTCCCGTTTACCGGAGGAACACTTTGGGTACTACCAAACGTCACAACGTAACTGGGTGATTATAAAGGAGTACTACAGGTGTCTCCAAAGGTACATGTTGAGTTGGCGTATTTCGAGATTAGGTTTTATCACTCCGATTGTCGGAGAGGTATCTCTGGGCCCTCTCGGTAATGCACATCATTATAAGCCTTGCACACAATGTGACAAAATGAGTTGGTTACGGGATAATGCATTACGGAACGAGTAAAGAGACTTGCCGGTAACGAGATTGAACTAGGTATTGGATACCGACGATCAATTCTCGGGCAAGTAACATACCGATGACAAAGGGAACAACGTATGTTGTTATGCGGTTTGACCGATAAAGATCTTCGTAGAATATGTAGGAACCAGTATGGGCATCCAGGTCCCGCTATTGGTTATTGACCGAGAATGGTTCTAGGTCATGTCTACATAGTTCTCGAACCCGTAGGGTCCGCACGCTTAACGTTACGATGACAGTTTTATTATGAGTTTATAAGTTTTGATGTATCGAAGTTTGTTCGGAATCCCGGATGTGATCACGGACATGACAAGGAGTCTCGAAATGGCCAAGACATAAAGATTGATATATTGGACGACTATATTCAGACACCGGAAGTGTTCCGGGTGATTTCGGAGAAAACCGGAGTGCCGGAGGGTTACCGGAACCCCCCCGGAGAGTTAATGGGCCACATGGGCCTTGGTGGGAAGAGAGAGGGGTGGCCAGGAAGGGCCGCGCGCCCCCTCTCCCTCTGGTCTGAATTGGACTAGGAGGGGGGGGGGCGGCGCCCCCCTCTTTCCTTCCCCTCCTCTCCCCCTTCCTTCCCCTCCTAGTAGGAGTAGGAAAGGAGGAGTCCTACTCCTACTAGGAGGAGGACTCCTCCTCCTGGCGCGCCCAAAAAGGGCCGGCCGGCCTCCCCCCTCCCTCCTTTATATACGGGGGCAGGGGGCACCCCATAGACACACAAGTTGATCTACGGATCGTTCCTTAGCCGTGTGCGGTGCCCCCCTCCACCATATTCTACCTCGGTCATATCGTCGCGGAGTTTAGGCGAAGCCCTGCGCCGGTAGAGCATCATCATCGTCACCACGCCGTCGTACTGACGGAACTCATCCCCGAAGCTTTGCTGGATCGGAGCCCGGGGATCGTCATCGAGCTGAACGTGTGCTGAACTTGGAGGTGCCGTACGTTCGGTACTTGGATCGATCGGATCGTGAAGACGTACGACTACATCAACCGCGTTGTGCTAACGCTTCCGCTTACGGTCTACGAGGGTACATGGACAACACTCTCCCCTCTCGTTGCTATGCCATCACCATGATCTTGCGTGTACGTAGGAAAATTTTGAAATTACTACGTTCCCCAACAGGCCATGTTGGAATGGTTTTTTCGGGGCGCTCTGTTGGTTGCTTGCTCGAGGAGGGAGAGTGAGGTTTGGATCTGGGAATCCCCGTCTCTTCAAATAGACGGTTAGCCCGAAGGACCGTGGGTGGCAAATGCAAAAATGCCTCGACTCCTCGCATTCGCTCTACACATGGAAATGGTCATTATTGAAGCACTGAAACCGAGGAGTACAACATTGATGAGATGCCGGACACTGTTCGTCGTGATGGGTACATTGGAGTATTCGGAGAAGGAACCCACCTTGCAATGCCAAAGACAAGACTGTGCGCCGGACCCATCGTCATTGAAGCCTGGTTCAGGGGCTACTGAGGGAGTCCTGGATTAGGGGGTATCCGGACAGCCGGACTATATACATCGTCTGGACTATTGAAGCGTGAAGATATAAGACTCAAGACTTTGGCCCGTATCTGGATGGGACTCTCCTTTGCATGGAAGACAAGCTTGGCGATCCGGATATTATATTTCCTTCCTTGTAACCGACTCCATGTAAACCCTAGCCCTCTCCGGTGTCTATATAAACCGGAGAGGATGGTCCTTAGAAGGTCGATCACAATTACAATCATACCATCATAGGCTAGCTCTTAGGGTTTAGCCTCTACGATCTTGTGGTAGATCTACTCTTGTACTACTCATATCTTAAATATTAATCAAGCAGGAAGTAGGGTTTTACCTCCATCGAGAGGGCCCGAACCTGGGTAAACATTGTGTCCCTTGCTTCCTGTTACCATCAGCCTAAGACGCACAGATCGGGACCCCCTACCCGAGATCCGCCGGTTTTGTCACCGACAGGGGGATCTAGGGCTGGCGAGTACCAAGCCCTTTGGCCTCGGCCGCGGCCTAGCGGGGCACCATTGCTCGCTGAGAGAGGAAGGATGGAGCGGATCTGGAGATTTCAGAAGCAAGAGAGCAAGGGAAGGAAGGGGATCTGGAGCAAGGCGAATGAGAGCAATTAAGGTAAGCTTAATCCAGGCCAGCCTTTTGTCAGTCGGGCACTTGCCGAAGCAGCATGGGGAAGCGGAGACGCCCACGTCCAATCAACCGCCATGCAGCGACCAAGGCCACATGCTGTTGGGGCCCGCGGCACTCCGCACTTGCCCTTTGGCTTCACTGCTAAGCCAAGTCCGAGCGCGCCTTGGGCCTGGGGGCTACTGTCGGCATCCTGGGAACGGGGGTCCCCAAACTTGCCTGCCTGCGGCCTGCAGCGTGGCTCGAGCAATGGCCCAGTATGGCCCGTCTTCATCAACCCAAGTTCAAGACCCTCGCGAGGGGCCAAGCCTCGCGGGGCGTACAACACAATTCTTCCTCAGGGGCGGCCTCACCAGGCAGGCTCGCAAGGAGGCGGAGAGATCAAGGCAAGGAGTACCTCGCGAGGTGCTCGTGACACAAGCCATGATGATCAAGACCAGGCGGGTGCCAGGCGGGCGCCAGCCTGCACAGTGTCCTCATTTCCTCTTTGGTGCAAAGGGGGCAAGCGCAGACGCAGAGTACCGAGGCATCAGGCAAAGGTTTCCATATCGGTGCAACGAGACCAAGGCCAGCATAGCGGCAGGACGAAGATCATTGTGGAGCCCAAGACGGCATCATCACTAGTGCGTTTGGCAAACGAAGAACAACTTTAGTCTGGATGGCTTGTACTAGCTGCCCCCTTCAAAATGGTCGTTGTTGGCTCCCTTCCCGCTCAATATTTGGGAAGAGGACCAGGACCTCTATAAATAGAGATAGCCACCACAGTAGAAAGGATCCGATCGAACCCTTCCCTAGTAGAACACCGCACCAGCTCAAGAACACCCCTCGTGAGGCTGTTCTTCCTTTGTATTGTTCGTCATCAGAGGCAATCCACCACACCACACACTAGATTAGGGTATTACACCATAACGGTGGCCCGAACCAGTATAAACCTCGTGTCCCTTGTGTTGTTCATCGTGCTAGCTTAGAATTGCGGCGAGGCTTTGGGGCGTGAATCGATAGGGAGAAGATCTTCGTGCGCACCCCAGAGTTCAAACTTTAAGGGTTTTGCCAGAACCCGATATCCGACAAATACCGTGTCGAATAAGAAAGCAGTAACAAAACCTAGGACTATGGTTGTGTTACCACCATGCAACATCATGTCAATGTTCTACATCTTTTAGCGATAATATATTATGTTGGTTAAAAAGCAGTCAAGCTATTTATGCATTACTGATACGTCTCCATTGTATCTACCTTTCCAAACACTTTTGCTCTTGTTTTGGACCCTAATTTGCATGATTTGAATGAAACTAACCCAGACTGACGTTGTTTTCAGCAGAATTGTCATGGTGTTATTTTTGTTCAGAAATAAAAGTTCTCAAAATGAGCTGAACTTTACGGAGAATTATCTCATAATATATAAAAAATACTGACGGAACACTTTTGCTCTTGTTTTAGACTCTAATTTGCATGATTTGAATGGAACTAGCCCGGACTGACATTGTTTTTAGCAGAATCGCCATGGTGTTATTTTTTTGCAGAAATAAAAGTTCCCGGATTGAGCCAAAATTTATGAAGAATTATTTTAGAATATATAAAAATACTGGCGAAGAGAAATACCAGAGGGGGGCCACCAGGGCGCCACAAGCCCATGGGGCGCCACCGCCAGGGTGCGCCTGGTAGGCTTGTGGGCCCTGGCAGCTCCCGCGACCCTAACTCTAACTCCATAAGTACCTATTTGTCCAAAAAAACAGAGAGAAAGAATTATCATGTTTTACGATACGGAGCCATTGTCACCTCATGTTCTTCATTGAGAGAGTTGATCTGGAGTCCATTATGGGCTCCGGAGAGGCTGATTCGCGTTGTAGTCATCATCAATCATTCTCCATCTCCAATTTCATGACGCTCACCGATGAGCATGAGTAATTCATTCATAAGCTTGCTGGATGGTGATGGGTTGGATGAGATTTATCATGTAATCGAGCTAGTTTTGTTAGGGCTTGATCCCTAGTATCCACTATGTTATGAGATTGATGTTGCTATGATTTTGCTATGCTTAATGCTTGTCACTAGGGCCCAAGTGCCATGATTTCATATCTGAACCCTTTATATTTTCACGAATATATTTGTGTTCTCGATCCTATCTTGCAAGTTATATGCACCAGTTACGTGTTATGATCCGCATACCAGCCCCAAGGTGACAACAATTGACATTCTTTTCGGTGAGTACCATAGTTTGAGGAGTTCATGTATTTACTAAGTGTAATGCTTTGTTTCAGTTATGTATTAAAAGGATACCTTATCACTTAGATTTACTTATAGACCCCACTATCATGGGCGGGTAGGACAAAAGATGCCATACAAGTTCTTACTATAAGCATGACTATATACGGAATACATGCCTACATTACATTGATGAATTGGAGCTAGTTGTGTGTCGCTCTAGGTCATAACTATTACATGATGAATGTTATCCAACACAATTATCCATCACCAGTCCAATGCCTACGATCTTTGCATATTGATTCTTGTTAAGTTACTATTGCTGTTGTTGTTGCTGTTACAATCAATATAAAACTACTACCATTACTGCCAATATTATTATTGATATTGTTACCACTGCTATCAAACTATCATACTACCGTGCTACTGATCACTTTGCTGTAGATATTTAGTTTTTCAGGTGTGGTTGAATTAACAACTCAATTGCTAATACTTGCAAATATTCTTTGTCTCCCATGCGCCGAATCAATAAATTTGGGTTGAATACTCTACACTCGAAAATTGTTGCGACCCCTTGTACTTGTGGGTTATCAAGACCTTTTTCTGACACTGTTGCCGGGGAGCATAGTTGTATTTTCTAAGTCACTTGAGAATTATATCTGTTGAACACTATGAAGAGTCTGAAAGATGAGAGAATCAAGATCGTCCCTCTAAGATGAGGGGAGGTAAGGAACTGCCATCACACTCTGCACTTGATTGACCTTCTATTTTAAGTAAGCTTGCAACACCTACACCTGCTATTAATTCTGATACATCGCAAAGTAATAGATGATTCTACTTATGCTATGAATGATGCTTATGATGATGCTAGTACTTTGCTTGATAATACTATGCTACTAGGTGAATTTCTTGATGAACTACTTGCTAGAGTTAAAGAAATTGAAAATGCTGAAATTGATGAAATTGTTGAAGCTGATGATACACCTATTAGACCTAGGTCTCCTAGAATTGAATTGCCTAAGATACCTGAGGGTTATGCTATGGATGGAGAGATAGTTAGGGAATTTCTTGCTTGTAATGATAGAGATGATGTTAACAAACTACTATGCAAGCTGAAAGAAAAATCTTTGAATGCAAGAATGAAATGCGATCCTATGTTTTCTACTTCTCCTATCTTTGTTACTAATAAGGATTATGAATTCTCTGTCGATCCTGAGTTAATTACTTTTGTTGAATCTAATCATGGTTATGAAACTGAAACTATTGTGGCACCCTCACTAAATTGAATGATATAGCCACCCTATTTGCTCATGAGGAAAAGATCCGCTACTACTATATCCTTAAATTGTTTCCTTTATCGTTAAAGCGTGATGCTAAGATATGGTTTAATACTCTTGCTCCTGGTTGTGTGCGTAGTCCCCAGGATATGATATTATTTCTCTGAAAAATATTTTCCTGCTCACAAGAAACAAGCTGCTCTACAAGAAATAGTTAACTTTGTGCAAATTGAAGAAGAGAATCTCCCTCATGCTTAGGGGAGGCTTCTTCACTTACTTAATGCTTTGCATGATCATCCTCTTAAGAAAAATGAAATACTTGATATCTTTTATAATGGACTAACATATGCTTCTAGGGACTACCTAGATGTTGAGAAGCTTGGCATCAAGTTCCTTGCCGATGCGCAGCCTTGCCGGTCACCCCCTTGTCAACAAATTCTTCATCAGAAGATAGAGGATGTACTGGCTCTCCGGAGATGGCTCGCTGGAGGACGTGGGTCCTTCTTGCCGGGGGAACTGGGCTCCCTGCGCACTTGCTCTTCTATGCCTTTGCTACCTTGTTCTCCGGCAGGTTCCTCGGTAGCCTTGTCGCTTTTCTCTCCGATAGGTTCATCTTGCTCGACGGCAGCCTCTTCCGGCATCTCCTTTGTTGGCTCATCCTCAACTTCTTTGTTGTGTTCAACTGCCGCGGAACTAGAGCCGTCGGCATCTGTGGCTAGTCGCGCTTCTTCCGCCCTGTTGGCAATATGGGCCAGTTCCTCGTTGATAGTGGCGCAGATGAGGCTTGGTTCTTCTCTGACGGCCTTCTCCACTAGTGTGCCAAGCCACTCCCTCATCCTATCCTCAGGTGGTTCTTGCCAGCTTCCCTCAATGCTATGAGCATTGCATGTCGGCATCATTGCAATGACCGCGTCCTTGGCGGAGTTGTTGCATAGAGGGATCACTGTTGCTGACAATTTGAACTTGCTAGTGACACTAGAGAGTTGGTGGAGAGAGCTATGTGCTGCAGCATTGTCAAGTTGTTGTCGAGTCATGTGTTCAACCTCATGATATCTGTAACATTTTTAAAATCCCAAGTTGGTCTTCCTTTATTCTAGAAAGGAGCAATCCGATGGCGAAGGAAATCAGCGCCCACCATCTCAATGGTGAGGCCGGCAGCCTTGAGGCGGAAGATGCGAGTGGTAGCGATTGTGAGCTTCTTCTCGTGAGCATCAAGATAGCTCCAATCCTTGCCACGCTCTGCTGCTTCTTGAGTTTGTGTTGGTTTTTCCCTTGAAGAGGAAAGGGTGATGCAGAAAAGTAGATACAAGTATTTCCCTTAGTTAAGAACCAAGGTATCAACCCAGTAGGAGGAACACATAAGTCTCCAATAATCTCACCTACACAAACAAATACTTGGACCCAACGCAATAAAGGGGTTGTTAATACCTTCATGATTACTTGCAAGGATGAGATCCGATAGTGATGGATAAGTAAAAGTGCAAAATAAGATGAAAATAAATAAATTGCAACAAGGTATTTTGGGTTTTTTAATTTTGTAGATTTGAAAATAATATGAGAAAATGTAGACCCGGGCGCCATAGTTTTCACTAGAGGCTTATCTCTTGAAAGAAAGCATATGGTGGGTAATTTTTTTTACTGTTGAGCAATTGATAGAAAAACGAATAATTATGACGATATCCAAGGCAATGATCACGTATATAGGCATCACGTCCAAGACAAGTAGACCGACTCCTGCATGCATCTACTACTATTACTCCACACATCAACCGTTATCCAACATGCATCTAGTGTATTAAGTTAAAAAGGAGTAACACCTTAAGCAAGATGGCATGATGTAGAGGGATAGATCCAATCAATATGAACAAGCCCCATCTTTTTATCCTTAATGGCAACAATACAAATACATGTCATGTCCTTTTCTGTCACCGGGATTGAGCACCACAAGATTGAACCCATTACAAAGCACCTCTCCCATTGCAAAAAAAATCAATCTAGCTAGCCAAACCAAATCAATATATTGGCGAGAAATACAAAGCTATATAAATCATGCATAAAAGAGTTTAGAGAAGACTCAAATAATATTCATAGGTAATCTAGTCATAAGCCCACAATTCATCGAATCTCAACAAACATACCGCAAAAGAAGATTACATCTAATAGATCTCCAAGAACATCGAGGAGAATGTTGTATTGAAGATCAAAGAGAGAGAAGAGGTCATCTAGCTACTACCTATGGACCCGTAGGTCTGTGGTAAACTACTCACACATCATCAGAAGGGCAACACGGTTGATGTAGAAGCCCTCCGTGATCGAATCCCCCTCCAACGAAGTACCGGACAAGGCCCCAATATGGATCTCACGAGGACAGAAGCTTGCAGTGGAGGAATTTTTTTTGGTGTGCCATCTGGTCTTCGGGGAATATTTGGGTATTTATATAAGAAAGATTAGGGTTAGAGGAGCTACGATGGCCCCACAAGCTTGTAGGGCACCCCCATGGGGCGCGCCCGTGAGCTTGTCGCCGCCTCGTGTCCCTTTTGGCCTCCCCCGAAGCTTCTAGGGTGTCTTGTGATCGAATAAAAAACTCCAAAAAGTTTTTTTTCCATTTGGACTCCGTTTGGTATTGATTTTATGTAAAGGCAAAAACAAGGAAAAGACAACAACTGGCACTGGTCACTAGGTTAATAGGTTAGTCCCAAAAAATGATATAAAATAGCATAATAATGCATATAAAACATCCAAGATGTATAATATAATAGCATGGAACAATAAAAAAATATAGATACGTTGGAGACGTATCAAGCATCCCGAAGCTTAATCCATGCTCGCCCTCGAGTAGGTAAATGATAAAAAATAGATTTTTTGACGTGGAATGCTACCTAATATGTTTATCATGTAGTCTTTCTTTATGTGGTATGAATATTCAGATCCGTTTGATTCAAAACAAAAGTTTAATATTGACATAAAAACAATAATACTTCAAGCATACTAGAAAGCAATCATGTCTTTTCAAAATATCATGGCTAAAGAAAGTTATCCCTATAAAATAATATAGTCTTGTTATGCTCCATCTTCTTAACACAAATTATTTATCATGTAGAACCCCGATGACAAGCCAAGCAATTGGTTCATACTTTTTAACGCACTTCAACTTTTTCAACTCTCACGCAATATATAAGCGTGAGTCATGGATATAGCACTTTGGGAGAAATTATCACATCAACTAGGCAAATTAATGGGCTATGGAGATGCCCACTAGTCGATATCAATGTGATTGAGTAGGGATTGCCATGCACCAGATGCACTATAGCTGTAAGTGTATGAAAGCTCAAATGAGTGTGCATCCAACTTGCTTGCTCATGAAGACCTCAGGCATTTGAGGAAGCCCATCATTGGAATATATACAAGCCAAGTTATGTAATGAAAAATTCCCACTAGTAATATGTGAAAGTGACAAAATAGGAGACTCTCTATCATGAATAACATGGTGCTACTTTGAAGCACAAGTGTGGAAAAGGATAGTAACATTGTCCCTTCTCTCTTTTTCTCTCGTTTTTTCTTTTTTCTCTTTTTGTTGGGCACTATGGAATCTTTTTTTCTTGGGCTCTTTCGGCCTCTTTATTTTTTTATTCCTCACATAGGACAATGATCTAATATTGATGATCATCACACTTTTATTTACTTACAACTCAAGAATTACAACTCAAAATAAGAGAATAGTGGAAGTTGCAAGACAATATATCGCGGAGTGGCTATGGAAATGCCATAATAGGTAGGTATAGTGGCTGATTTGAGGAAAAGTATAAGGAAGGTTTAATGCACCGGCACAAGTTGCACGGTACTAGAGTGGCTAGCAAAAGTGGAAGTGTGAGAGTGCGTATAATCGATGAACTCAACATTAGGCATAAAGAACTCACATACTTATTGCAAAAGTATATTAGCCCTCAAAACAAAGCACTACTACGCATGCTCTTAGGGGGATAGATTGGTAGGAAAAGACCATCGCTCGTCCCCGACCACCACTCATAAGGAAGACAATCAATAATAAATCATGCTCCAATTTCATCGCATAACGGGAGACCATACGTGCATGCTTCGGGAATAACAAACCTTAACACAAATATTCTTACTATTCCACAATTTACTACTAGTATGACTCTAATATCCCCATCTTTATATCTCAAAACAAATGCAAGGAATCAAACCTCTCATATATTCAATGATCTTCATGAATGTTTCTATTATATCCCTCTTGAATATCCATCATATTAGGACTAAATTCATAACCCAAGCAAATTTCTATACTGTTTATAAGACACACAAAATAATATAAGTGAAGCATGATACTTCATCAATTTCTTTAAAATATAACCACCACCATGCTCTAAAAAAAGATATTAGTGAAGCACTAGAGCAACTACCTAGCTCAAAAGATATAAGTGAAGCTCAAAGAGTATTATAATAAATTCATGATTAATGTGTGTCCCTCTCAAAAGGTGTGTGAAAGGATCGATATAGTTGACTAGAAGGCGGGGGGTGAATAGGCAACTAACAATTTTTAGCTTTTCTTTACCAAATTAAACTTTGCATCAAAGTACGTCGTCTAGATATGCAACTAGGTGAGAAACCTATATGATGCAACAACAATAAGTACACAAGCAAGCAAGGGATACAACACAAATAAGCTTGCACAAGTAAAGGCACGAGATAACCAAGAGTGGAGACGGTGGAGACGAGGATGTGTTGCAAAAGTTCCTTCCTTTTGAGGGGAAGTACGTCTCCGTTAGAGCGGTGTGGAGGCACAATGCTCCCCAAGAAGCCACTAGGGCCACCATATTCTCCTCACGCCCTCACACAATGTGAGATGCCATGATTCCACTATTGGTGCCCTTGAAGGCGGCGACCGAACCTTTACAAACAAGGTTGGGGCTATCTCAACAACTTAATTGGAGGCTCCCAACGACACCACAAAGCTTCACCCCAATGGACTATGGCTCCGCAGTGACCTCAACCGTCTAGGGTGCTCAAACACCCAAGAGTAACAAGATCCGCTAGGTATTAGTGGGGGGAAACAAATTTCTCTTGGTGGAAGTGTAGATCAGGGCCTTCTCAACCTATCCCGAGCAAATCAACAAGTTTGATTGGCTAGGGAGAGAGATCGGGCGAAAATGGAGCTTGGAGCAACAATGGAGCTTTTGGGGGAAGAGGTGAGTCAACTTTGGGGAAGAAGACCCCCTTATATAGTGGGGGGAACAATCCAACCGTTACCCCCAAGCAGCCCGGCAGAGAGCGGTACTACCACTGGGGTGGGAGGTACTACCGCTGAGCCAGCGGTACTACCGTCCCACCTAGCGGTACTGCCGCGTAAAGGAGGGGAGCGAGGACTTGGACCCTGAGCGGTACTACCGCGGTGGTAAGGGCGGTACTACCTCTTGGGAGCGGTACTACCGCTTCTACTGCCGCAGCTAGTGCCACAAAACCTGACACGAGAAAAAGGGCCCTCGAGTCGAGGCGGTAGGAGCACGGAGCCGCAGCGGTACTACGGCGGAAGTCTCCAAGCGGTACTATCGCTGAGGAGCGGTACTACCGCTTGTTGCGCTTCGGAGGTACTACCGCTGTGGCCCGCGGTACTGCCGCTGGGACCTGACAAAGCAAACAGGGAGGGGAAAGAGTACTCCATTGAAGCGGGAAGGATCAGCGGGTGCGATAAGGATGTGTACGTGTTGATTCCACCCTAGCCTTACCAAAGTGGATCCCCTCTTGATAGTACGGTGACTCCTACGAAACTAGTCCACTAACATAGAAATGAAAGAGCTGCACCGTCTTGAATAAAACACCGAGGGGAGGGAATCGTCTCGTGCCAAAGGATGAATCTCTAAAAAGCTCAACACACACTATTAGTCCGCAAAAGCATTGTCATCAATCACCAAAACACCTTAGGGATAAATATGCCCTTACAATCTCCCCCTTTTTGGTGGATTGATGACAATACTTGATTTGCACAAACGGGAAAAGACATAGGACATGCGCAAACCCCACAACTCTAAAATATAGACGGGCTCCCCCTAGATGTGTGTGATCTAGATAAGTGCTTTGGACTACACGGCACACATACTAGGATCAACACTCCCCCTACATTTTAGAGACCAACAACCTAAGCAGGATATATGAGAGCAGAGTAAATAACAGGATAAGCATGCAACTCATAAGATACCGAAGGACTAGATAGACATAGATAATGATAATATAAGGATAAGGTAGCAGATGTCTCACACCATATGTCTAGAACTTAGGTCTCACTGGCACAAAAACAAACAAAGCAAACAACGAGAAACACAAAGACACACTCGCAAATCAGACAACGACACAAATCCCTAAACTCTCTCCCCGTTTGGCATCGAGACACCAAAAAGGGAAGGAGTGTTGCTATGGCTCCAGGTGATAGCAAGCAAGGGTCTCGAACATCATATCCCAGCGGGATCGTCTGCACCGCCATCGTCGGTCGGAAACTGCTCGGCGTTTGAATCTGTCCACGGGCAGTGCTGCTGAATCCACTCCTCCTCCTCAGTTAGCTGGTCCTCAGATCCACTGTTAACGATGGCACCCAACTGACGCATGAGCTCCTTGTGACGCCCCCTGGCCTTCTTCTCGGCGACATGAGTCATGTACTGACCATGAGACTCCATGCAGAAAAGCTTCTTCATCTTGAGCTTGAGCTTCTTTGCCCAAGAGGGCTCTGCCCCAGAAGGCTCATAGTCAGCGTCATCATCAGCCTCAGTCTCCTCCTAGGTCTCCATGGCAGAAGCAGAAGATGTGCCCCCAGTTTTAGGGACCTAGGTGCCCCATTTGTCCTTCTTCCTCAGACGCTTGATCTCATGAGACACCAACTCGCCAGTATCCAACATAACCTTGGGATAGACCTGATCCCAGGCCTTCTCAATGAGCAACATGATGAACGGTCCATAGATCGGGCACTTGCACTCAGAGATAGCAGATAAGAGCTTAGACCACATAACATGAGAAATGTCCAGGGACTCGCCAGTGTTTGCTTCCTTCTCATGCTGGCAAAAGAGAAGCATGTCCACGAGATAGGAGTGAACCATATCCAGATTCCCGATACGAGGGAAGAGAGTCTCACGGAAGACACGGTGAAGTATGTCTAGAAAGGTAGGCAGCTCATAGGTTTCCTTCTTAGTGTCAGGGTTGATCTTCAGAGTGCGGTAGGGCCAGAGGGCTTGCTTGTGAGTGGAGGTTGCATTGCGGTGAGGGCGAAAGCCGACAGGAGTCTCAAGCCCGTGATCTTCCACCCCAAGTAATTCCATGAAGGCCTTCCACTTAACAAAAAGCAACTTGCCATTTGTCATCCAAGTCAGAGTCCTGTCCTCATCAGTCCCTAGATGGACAGTGGCATAGAATTGAGCCACTATATCAGCATCATAGTCCTTGTTGAACTACATGATTCTGAGAATGTTCAGCTGAGAGCACATTTGAAGGGCTTCACCAAAGTACTCAGGAATCTTCTCCATAAAGTCCGTGTCGATGGAGCGCACATGAACATAGAGATTCTTCTTGGCCTTGATCACATTAAAGAAGATGGCAAACTGAAAGCGGTTCCAGAACGGACGGTTGACCAAAGTGGGTTCTTGGTCTTCCACATAGGGGTTGCGGCGACGCCTTGCCCAGAACTCCTTGTCATTCATTTGAGGCACAGTTTTGCCCTTTGGCTTCGGCTTGACGGCAGACTTCTTCTTGAGTTTAGGAGGAGGTGGAGCACTAGAGGAACCTCCTGCTGACTCAGATGTGCGGTAGTGCTTCAACATGGCACGACCGGGGTTGACACGGCGAGCTTGATGCTCAGGATGTTCATCACCTGGAACCAAACACAAGAACACACGAAACAACCAGAAAGAACGAGCATAAGCCAACAAACACAACAAAAGAGATCAAGGAATGGTAGGAACATGATGGAACTTGGCAGGCAACGGTAGTACCGCGACCTGGAAGCGGCAGTACCGCCCGAGTGGTAGTACCGCTCAGATGGGAGCGGTAGTACCTGGTGTCTACTACACAACCTTCTTCTTGTAGATGTTGTTGGGCCTGCAAGTGCACAGGTTTGTAGGACAGTAGCAAATTTCCCTCAAGTGGATGACCTAAGGTTTATCAATCCGTAGGAGGCATAGGATGAAGATGGTCTCTCTCAAACAACCCTGCAACCAAATAACAAAGAGTCTCTTGTGTCCCCAACACACCCGATACAATGGCAAATTGTATAGGTGCACTAGTTCAGCGAAGAGATGGTGATACAAGTGCAAAATAGATAGTAGAAATAGGTATTTGTAATCTGAAATTATAAAAACAGCACGGTAAGAAGTGGTAAAAGTGAGCGTAAACGGTATTGCAATGATAGGAAACAAGGCCTAGGGTTCATACTTTCACTAGTGCAAGTTCTCTCAACAATAATAACATAGATAGATCATATAACAATCCCTCAACATGCAACAAAGAGTCACTCCAAAGACACTAATAGTGGAGAACGAACAAAGAGATTATGTTAGGGTATGAAACCACCTCAAAGTTATTCTTTCGGATCAATCTATTCAAGAGTTCATACTAGAATAACACCTTAAGACACAAATCAACCAAAACCCTAATGTCACCTAGATACTCCATTGTTACCTCAAGTATCCGTGGGCATGATTATATGATATGCATCACACAATCTCAGATTCATCTATTCAACCAACACAAAGTACTTCAAAGAGTGTCCCAAAGTTTCTATCGAAGAGTCAAGAACGTGTGCCAACCCCTATGCATAGGTTCATGGGCGGAACCCACCAAGTTGGTCACCAAAACATACATCAAGAGGCACATGATATCCCATTGCCACCACAGATAAGCACGGCAAGACATACATCAAGTGTTCTCATAAAAGACTCAATCCGATAAGATAACTTCAAAGGGGAAAACTCAATTCATCACAAGAGAGTAGAGGGGGTGAAACATCATAAGATCCAACTACAATAGCAAAGCTCGGGATACATCAAGATCGTGCCATAGAGGGAACATGAGAGAGAACACGAGAGAGAGAGAGAGAGATCAGACACATAGCTACTAGTACATACCCTCAGCCCCGAGGGTGAACTACTCCCTCCTCGTCATGGAGAGCACCGGGATGATGAAGATGGCCACCAGTGAAAGATCCCCCCTCCGGCAGGGTGTCGAGAAGGACTCCTGAGAGGTTTTTGGTGGCTACAGAGGCTTGCAGTGGCGGAACTCCCGATCTATCGTCTCCATGGAGGTTTTATGAACGTTTGGCTAGCTCAATATGATGACTACTTGATAGTTTAGTGCACCATGCTTAACAGCTTAGAATCGGGACTTCAAAGACGTTTTGAACGTCATGGACCATAT
Source organism: Triticum aestivum (assembly GCF_018294505.1). Classification (NCBI taxonomy): domain Eukaryota; kingdom Viridiplantae; phylum Streptophyta; class Magnoliopsida; order Poales; family Poaceae; genus Triticum; species Triticum aestivum. Next base: position 630,664,709 of record NC_057807.1, read on the forward strand.
GAGATGTTCCAGGAATTGAAGTTAATATTTCAAGCAAAATACCCGAGTTGAGAGATATGAAGTCTCCAACAAATTCTATTGCTAAAATATGGAGGAGAATCGCTCAACTAGTGAGCATGTGCTCAGATTGTCTGGGCACTACAATCGCTTGAATCAAGTGGGAGTTAATCTTCGAGATAAGATAGTGATTGACAGAATTCTCTAGTCACCACCACCAAGTTAGTAGAACTTCGTGATGAACTATAATATGCAAGGGATGATGAAAACGATTCCCGAGCTCTTCGTGATGTTGAAAACGACGAAGGTAGAAATCAAGAAAGAACATCAAGTGTTGATGGTTGACAAGATCACTAGTTTCAAGAAAAAGGGCAAAGGGAAAGAAAGGGAACTTCAAGTAGAATGACAAGCAAGTTGTCACTCCCATGAAGAAGCCCAAAGCTGGACCAAAGCCTGAAACTAAGTGCTTACACTGCAAAGGAAATGGTCACTGGAAGCGGAAATGCCCTGAATATTTGGTGGATAAGAAGGATGGCAAAGTGAACAAGGGCATATTTGATATACAAGTTTTTTGATGTGTACCTTACTAGTGTTTATAGTAACCCCTGAGTATTTGATACTTGTTCGGTTGCTAAGATTAGTAACTCGAAACAGGAGTTGCAGAATAAACAGAAACTAGTTGAGGGTGAAGTGATGATGAGTGTTGGAAGTGGTTCCAAGATTGATATGATCATCATCGCACACTCCCTATACTTTCGGGATTAGTGTTGAAACTAAATAAGTGTTATTTGGTGTTTGCGTTGAGCATGAATATGATTTGATCATGTTTATTGCAATGCGGTTATTCATTTAAGTAAGAGAATAAATTGTTGTTCTGTTTACATGAATAAAACCTTATATGGTTACACACCCAATGAAAATGGTTCGTTGGATCTCGATCGTAGTGATACACATATTCATAATATTGAAACCAAAAGATGCAAAGTTAATAATGATAGTGCAACTTATTTGTGGCACTGCAGTTTAGGTCATATTGGTGTAAAGCGCATGAAGAAACTCCATGCTGATGGGATTTTGGAATCACTTGATTATGAATCACTTGATGCTTGCGAACCATGCCTTATGGGCAAGATGACTAAAGACTCCGTTCTCCAGAAAATTATAGCGAGCAACTGACTTGTTGGAAATAATACATACTGATATATGCGATCCGATGAGTGTTGAGGCTCGCGGAAAGTATCATTATATTCTGACCTTCACAGATGATTTGAGCAGATATGGGTATATCTACTTGATGAAACATAAGTCTGAAATAATTGAAAGGTTCAAAGAATTTCAGAGTGAAGTGGAAAAATCATCGTAACAAGAAAATAAAGTTTCTACGATCTGATCGCGGAGACGAATATTTGAGTTACGAGTTTGGTCTTCAATTAAAACAATGTGGAATAGTTTCACAGCTCACGCCACCTGGAACACCATAACGTTATGGTGTGTCCGAACGTCGTAACTTCACTTTATTGGATATGGTGCGATCTGTGCTGTCTCTTATCGGTTTTACCACTACCGTTTTGGGGTTGTGCATTAGAGACAGCTGCATTCACGTTTAAAAGGGCACCATCTAAATCCGTTGAGACGACACCGTATGAACTATGGTTTAGCAGTAAACCTAAGCTGTCGTTTCTTAAAGTTTGAAGTTGCGATGCTTATATGAAAAAGTTTCAACCTGATAAGCTCGAACCCAAATCGGAGAAGTGCGTCTTCATAGAATACCCAAAGGAAACTGTTGGGTACTCCTTCTATCACAAATCCAAAGGCAAAACATTCATTGCTAAGAATGGATCCTTTCTAGAGAAGGAGTTTCTCTCGAAAGAAGTGAGTGGGAGGAAAGTAGAACTTGATGAGGTAACTGTACCTGCTCCCTTATTGGAAAGTAGTTCATCACAGAAATCTGTTCTTGTGACTACTACACCAATTAGTGAGGAAGTTAATGATGATGATCATGAAACTTCAAATTAAGTTACTACAGAACCTCGTAGGTCTTCCAGAGTAAGATCCGCACCAGAGTGGTACGGTAATCCTATTCTGGAAGTCATGTTACTAGACCATGATGAACCTACGAACTATGAGGAAGCGATGATGAGCCCAGATTCCACGAAATGGCTTGAGGCCATAAAATCTGAGATATGTTCCATGTATGAGAACAAAGTATGGACTTTGATTGACTTGGTCGACGATCAGCAAGCCATGTTAAATAAATGGATCTTCAAGAGGAAGACAGACATTGATAGTAGTGTTACTATCTACTAAGCTCGACTTGTTGCGAAATGTTTTCAACAAGTTCAAGGTGTTGAATACGATGAGATTTTCTCACTCGTATCGAAGCTTAAGACTGTCTGAATCATGTTAGCAATTGCCACATTTTATGAAATCTGGCAAATGGATGTAAAAACTGCATTCCTTAATGGATTTATTAAAGAAGAGTTGTATATGATGCAACCAAAAAGTTTTTGTCAAACCTAAAGATGCTAACAAAGTGTGCAAGCTCCAGCAATCCATCAATGGACTGGTGCAAGCATCTCGGAGTTGGAATATACGCTTTGATGAGTTGATCAAAGCATATGGTTTTATACAGACTTTTGAAGAAGCCTGTATTTACAAGAAAGTGAGTGGGAGCTTTGTAGCATTTCTAATATTATATGTGGATGACATATTGTTAATTGCAAATGATATGGAAATTCTGGATAGCATGAAAGGATACTTGAATAAGAGTTTTTCAAAGCAAGACCTCGGTGAAGCTGCGTACACATTGAGCATCAAGATCTATATAGATAGATCAAGACGCTTGATAAGATTTTTCAATGAGTACATACCTTGATAAATTTTTGAAATAGTTCAAAATGGAACAGTAAAAAAAAGGAGTTCTTGCCTGTGTTACAAGGTGTGAAGTTGAGTAAGACTCAAGACCCGACCATTGCAGAAAATAGAAAGAGAATGAAAAGTCATTCCCTATGCCTCAGTCATAGGTTCTATAAAGTATGCTATGCTGTAAACCAGACCTATTGTATACCTTGCTCTGTGTTTGGCAAAGGAATACAATTTTGATCTAATAAGTAGATCACTGGACATGGGTCAATAATATCCTTAGTGAGGACTAAGGAGACGTTTCTCGATTATGGAGGTGATAAAAGAGCCCGTCGTAAAAGTTACAACGATGCAAGCTTTTACACCAATCCAGATGACTCTAAGTCTCAATCTGGATACATATTGAAAGTGGGAGCAATTAGCTAGAGTAGCTCTGTGCAGAGCATTGTGGACATAGAATATTTGCGAAATACATACATCTCTGAATATGACAGACCCGTTGACTAAGCTTCTCTCACGAGCAAAACATGATCATACCTTAGTACTCTTTTGGGTGTTAATCACATAGCGATGTGAACTAGATTATTGACTCTAGTAAACCCTTTGGGTGTTAAATCACATAGCGATGTGAACTAGATTATTGACTCTAGTAAACCCTTTGGGTGTTGATCACATGATGATGTGAACTATGGGTATTAATCACATGCAGATGTGAATATTGGTGTTAAATCACATAGCGATGTGAACTAGATTATTGACTCTAGTGCAAGTGGGAGACTGAAGGAAATATGCCCTAGAGGCAATAATAAAGTTATTATTTATTTCCTTATTTCATGATAAATGTTTATTATTCATGCTAGAATTGTATTAACCGGAAACATAATACATGTGTAAATACATAGACAAACATAGTGTCACTAGTATGCCTCTACTTGACTAGCTCATTTATCAAAGATGGTTATGTTTCCTAGCCATGGACAAAAGAGTTGTCATTTGATTAATGGGATCACATCATTAGCAGAATGATGTGATTGACATGACCCATTCCGTTAGCCTAGCACTTGATCGTTTAGTATGTTGCTATTGCTTTCTTCATGACTTATACATGTTCCTGTAACTATGAGAATTATGCAACTCCCGTTTACCGGAGGAACACTTTGGGTACTACCAAACGTCACAACGTAACTGGGTGATTATAAAGGAGTACTACAGGTGTCTCCGAAGGTACATGTTGAGTTGGCGTATTTCGAGATTAGGTTTTGTCACTCCGATTGTCGGATAGGTATCTCTGGGCCCTCTCGGTAATGCACATCACTATAAGCCTTGCAAGCAATGTGACTAATGAGTTAGTTACGGAATGATGCATTACGTAAAGAGTAAAGAGACTTGCCAGTAACGAGATTGAACTAGGTATTAGATACCGACGATCGAATCTCGGGCAAGTAACATACCGATGACAAAGAGAACAAAGTATGTTGTTATGCGGTTTGACCAATAAAGATCTTCGTAGAATATGTAGGAGCCAATATGAGCATCCAGGTTCCGCTATTGGTTATTGACCAAGAATAGTTCTAGGTCATGTCTACATAGTTCTCGAACCCGTAGGGTCCGCACGCTTAAGGTTTCGATGACAGTTATATTATGAGTTTATGAGTTTTGATGTACCGAAGGAGTTCGGAGTCCCGGATGAGATCGGGGACATGACGAGGAGTCTCGAAATGGTCGAGACGTAAAGATCGATATATTGGACGACTATATTCGGAGTTCGGAAAGGTTCCGAGTGATTCGGGTATTTTTCGGAGTACCGGAGAGTTACGGGAATTCGCCGGGGAGTATATGGGCCTTTTTGGGCCATACGGAAATTGAGGAGAGAGGCCGAAAGGAAGGAGGCGCGCAGCCCCCCTCTGGTCCGAATTGGACAAGGGGTGCAGCCCCTCTTTCCTTCCTCCTCTCCCCCTCTTTCCCCCTTCTCCTACTCCAACAAGGAAGGAGGGAGTCCTACTCCCGGTGGGAGTAGGACTCCCCTTGGCGCGCCCCTTCTAGGCCGGCCGCCCCCTCCCCCCTTGCTCCTTTATATACGGGGGCAGGGGGGCACCTCTAGGAACAACACAAGTTGATCTACGGATTGTTCCTTAGCCGTGTGCGGTGCCCCCCTCCACCATATTCCACCTCGGTCATATCGTCGCGGAGTTTAGGCGAAGCCCTGCGCCGGTAGAACATCATCATCGTCACCACGCCGTCGTGCTGACGGAACTCATCCCACTAGCTTGCTCACGAAGACCTAGGGCATTTTGAGGAAGCCCATCATTGGAATATACAAGCCAAGTTCTATATAAAAAAATTCCCACTAGTAAATGGAAGTGACAACATATGAGACTCTCTATCATGAAGATCATGGTGCTACTTTGAAGCACAAGTGTGGTAAAAGGATAGTAGCATTGTCCCCTCTCTCTTTTTCTCTCATATTTTTTTATATGGACCCTTTTTTTATGGCCTCTTTTTTTATTTCGTCCGGAGTCTCATCCCGACTTATGGGGGAATCATAGTCTCCATCATCCTTTCCTCACCGGGACAATGCTCTAATAATGATGATCATCACACTTTTATTTTTTACAACTCAACAATTACAACTCAAAACTTAGAACAAAATATGACTCTATGTGAATGCCTCCGGCGGTGTACCGGGATATGCAATGAATCAAGAGCGACATGTATGGAAGAATTATGAACGGTGGCTTTGCCACAAATACAATGTCAACTACATGTTCATGCAAAAAGCAATATGACAAAAGTAATGTGTGTCATATGAATGGAACGGTGGAAAGTTGCATGGCAATATATCTCGGAATGGCTATGGAAATGCCATAATAGGTAGGTATGGTAGCTGTTTTGAGGAAGGTATATGGTGGGTGTATAGTACCGGCGAAAGTTGCACGATACAAGAGAGGCTAGCAATAATGGAGGGGTGAAAGGAGTGCGTATAGTCCATGGACTCAACATTAATCAAAAGAACTCATATACTTGTTGTAAAAATTTAGAAGTCATCAAAAACCAAAGCATTACACGCATGCTCCTAGGGGGATAGATTGGTAGGAAAAGACCATCGCTCATCCCCAACTGCCACTCATAAGGAAGACAATCAATAAATAAAGTTGCGCTCCAACTTCATCACAAAGCGGTTCACCATACGTGCATGCTACGGGAATCACAAACTTCAACACAAGCATTCTTTAAATTCATAATCACCCAACAAGCATGACTTTAATATCACTACCTCCATATCTCAAAACAATTATCAAGCATCAAATTGATCATAGCATCCAATTCACTTCCTATGATAGTTTTCATTCAAATTACCATGCTGTTTAAGACTCTCAAAATAATATAAGTGAAGCACTAGAGCAAACGACAAACTACTCCGAAAGATATAAGTGAAGATCAATGAGTAGCTAAATAATTATGCAACTATATGAAGACTCTCTCTCATTAAAGAATTTCAGATCTTGGTATTGTATTCAAGAAGCAAGAAAAACAAAATAAAATGACATTGCAAGGATAGCACAACTCATGTGAAGAAGCAAAAACTTAGGCTCAACCGATACTAACCGATGATTCTTGAAGAAGAAAGGTGGGATGCCTACCGAGGCATCCCCAAGCTTAGATGCTTGAGACTTCTTGAAATATGTTCTTGGGGTGCCTTGGGCATCCCCAAGCTTGAGCTTTTGTGTCTCCTTAATTCCTCTCATATCATGGTTTCTCTTTTTATCAAAAGCTTCATTCACAACAAACTCAACAAGAACTCGTGAGATAGGTTATTATAAACCAATGCAAAACCTTATCATTTTCTACTGTAAAAAATCACTAACATTATTATTCAACATTGAATACTAAATGCCTCTGTATATTTAATGCTCCTATCCTCAAATAGAATCATTAAAAAGCAAACATATGCAAACAATGCAACCATAACAGCAATCTGCCAAAACAGTACAGTCTGTAAAGAATGCAAGCGTAACAATACTTCCCTGACTCCAAAAATTATGAACTAAAATTCCCACTGTAATAAATTTATCAGATCTTAATATGCAAAAAGATTCAACGTTATACCATTCTCTGACTTTTCTAGGGAATTTTTGCAACAGCGGTAAACTTTCTGTTTTCAAACAGCAACATGTATACTAGCAAAATAAGCATGGCAAAGGCTATCCTTGACTTTTTATTGAAACTAAAGATGCAAAACATTATTCTAACTAACATCAAGCAAAAACTAGCAAAATAAAATGACGCTCCAAGCAAAACACATATCATGTGGCGAATAAAAATATAGCTCCAAGTAAAGTTACCGATGAACGAAGACGAAAGAGGGAATGCCATCCGGGGCATCCCCAAGCTTAGGCTCTTGGTTGTACTTGAATATTACCTTGGTTTGCCTTGGGAATCCCCAAGCTTAGGCTCTTTCCAATCCTTATTCCATAGTCCATCGAATCTTTACCCAAAACTTGAAAACTTCAACCACACAAAACTTAACACAAAACTCGTAAGCTCCGTTAGTAAGAAAATAAATCACCACTTAGGTACTGTAATGAACTCATTCTAAATTCATATTGGTTTTAAACCTACTGTGTTCCAACTTCTCTATGGTTCATACCACTTAATACTAGCCATAGATTGATCAAAATAAGCAAACAACACATAGAAAACAGAATCTGTCAAAAACAGAACAGTCTGTAGTAATCTATATCAAACGTATACCTCTGGAACCCCAAAAATTATGAAATAAATTTATTGACCTGATTAATTTGTATATTAATCATCTGCAAAAATAATTAACCTAAAATCACTCTCCAGTAAAATGTGGAAGCTAAACTCATGAGCATAAAAGTTTCTGTTTTTTACAGCAAGATCACATAAACTTCACCCAAGTCTTCCCAAAGGTTCTACTTGGCATAATCATGTGGACACACAAAAATAGTAAGGGTAAATATTGGGTTGTCTCCCAACAAGTGCTTTTCTTTAATGCCTTTTTAGCTAGGCATGATGACGGCAATGATGCTCACATAAAAGATAAGAATTGAAACATAAAGAGAGCATCATGAAGCATATGACTAGCACATTTAAGTCTAACCCAATTCCTATGCATAGGGATTTTGTGAGAAAACAACTTATGGGAACAATAATAAACTAGCATAGGAAGGTAAAACAAGCATAACTTTAAGAATTTGAGCACATAGAGAGGAAACCTGTCATTATTGCAATTCCTACAAGCATATGTTCCTCCCTCATTATAATTTTCAGTAGCATCATGAATGAATTCAACAATATAACCAGCACATAAAGCATTCTTTTCATGATCTACAAGCATAGAAAATTTACTACTCTCCACATAAGCAAAATTCTTCTCATTCGGAATAGTAGGAGTATCACAAGAGACTTGAACACTAAAAAATGTTTCCACATTAAAAGAGTAACGTTCAGAAAAAGGGTAATCATAATCATGACAATATTTGTAAATATAATCATCACTACTTTTTATAGCATAAGTTTAATCACAATAATCATCATAAGTAGCAACTTCGCTCTCATCATAATCGATTGAAACCTCTCCCAAGATAGTGGAATCACTAAATAAAGTTGACACTCTTCCAAATCCACTTTCATATTTATCACAATAAAATTCAACATCCCCCAAAATAGTGGGATCATTACTTCCTAAAGTTGACACTCTTCCAAATCCACTTTCATCAATATAATCATCATAGGTAGGAGGCATGCTATCAACAAAATAAATTTGCTCATCAAAACTTGGGGGACAAAAAATATCATCTTCATTAATCATAGCATCCCCAAGCTCGGGACAAACATTAATTTCAGAAAATATATTCTCAAATATTTCATACTCATCAAACATAGCTTCCCCAAGCTTGGGCCCTTTCATATCATAAGCATAATCACTCTCATCATTAAAAATATGGATAGCACCAATAGTAAAGCAAATATCATCATCACAATGAGTAGTAGGAGCAACATCATTTGGGAGGGATACCTTTTTACCTTTGCTGCCCCTTCTCTTCCTTTTCTCTTCACATTATGTGTGGGTTCAACCTTCTTTATTGATGGGATTGGTTGAATAGAAAGCTCTTCCTCGTTACCTGAATCATCATAAGAAATAATAGGAGGAGGTTGGGAAGTCTCTTCCCTTTCATTAGTATTCTCTTCATCTTCTATTTGCTTTCTTTTCTTTAGGTAATTGGCAATATAAGGAATTTCAATGCAATTCACCGCACAAAACATATAAATCTTTTCTAGATCAATATCAAGGAAATGCCTAAGATTAAATTCTGGAATAGGCTTAGTTAAACGTTTCAACTCTTCACAACCCAAAAGCAATCTAAGTTCATGGTAATGAGAAGGGGAGATCAAATCATCACAATTTTTGGACACGATCCGATCATGAAACAATTTGCATTGGAGGTTTAAATGATATTGTTTATTGCAAAATTCACAACGGGAAAGATATCTTAAATTCTCCGCACTCTTATCTAGCCTTTCTTGCAACCTCTTAGTTCCTAAATACTTATGCGTCTTGCAATATATATCTTCTCTATTTGGTGTGTTCATGCAAACATGCACTCCACAAAAGTTGACATGCTCATAAGATATATTTTCATCATGACTAGAGCAATCATCATTAGTACTATGGATATTCAGGGAGTTTATACTAACAACATTGCAATCATGCTCATCATTAAAAGATTTAGTACCAAGCATTTTAAAGCATTCTTCTTCTAGCACTTGAGCACAATTTTCCTTTCCATCAAACTCACGAAAGATATTAAAAAGACGAAGCGTACGAGACAAACTCAACTCCATTTTTTTGTAGTTTTCTTTTATAAACTAAACTAGTGATAAAACAAGAAACTAAAAGACTCGATTGCAAGATCCAAAGATATACCTTCAAGCGCTAACCTCCCCGGCAATGGCGCCAGAAATGAGCTTAGTTGACGGGGTGTGAGTACCCTTTACCTAGCCTCCCCGGCAACTGCGCCAGAAAAGAGCTTGATGTCTACTACACAACCTTCTTCTTGTAGACGTTGTTGGGCCTGCAAGTGCACAGGTTTGTAGGACAGTAGAAAATTTCCCTCAAGTGGATGACCTAAGGTTTATCAATCTGTAGGAGGCGTAGGATGAAGATGGTCTCTCTCAAACAACCCTGCAACCAAATAACAAAGAGTCTCTTGTGTCCCGAACACACCTGATACAATGGCAAATTGTATAGGTGCACTAGTTCAGCGAAGAGATGGTGATACAAGTGCAAAATAGATAGTAGAAATAGGTATTTGTAATCTGAAATTATAAAAACAGCAAGGTAACAAGTGGTAAAAGTGAGCGTAAACGGTATTGAAATGATAGGAAACAAGGCATAGGGTTCGTACTTTCACTAGTGCAAGTTCTCTCAACTATAATAACATAGATAGATCATATAACAATCCCTCAACATGCAACAAAGAGTCACTCCAAATACACTAATAGCGGAGAACGAACGAAGAGATTATGGTAGGGTACGAAACCACCTCAAAGTTATTCTTTCGGATCATCTATTCAAGAGTTCGTACTAGAATAACACCTTAAGACACAAATCAACCAAAACCCTAATGTCACCTAGATACTCCATTGTCACCTCAAGTATCCGTGGACATGATTCTATGATATGCATCACACAATTTCAGATTCATCTATTCAACCAACACAAAGTACTTCAAAGAGTGTCCCAAAGTTTCTACCGGAGAGTCAAGAACGTGTGCCAACCCCTATGCATAGGTTCATGGGCGGAACCCGCAAGTTGGTCACCAAAACATACATCAAGAGGCACATGATATCCCATTGTCACCACAGATAAGCACGGCAACATATACATCAAGTGTTCTCATAAAAGACTCAATCCGATAAGATAACTTCAAAGGGGAAAACTCAATTCATCACAAGAGAGTAGAGGGGGAGAAACATCATAAGATCCAACTACAATAGCAATGCTCGGGATACATCAAGATCGTGCCATAGAGGGAACATGAGAGAGAGAGAGAGATCAAACACATAGCTACTGGTACATACCCTCAGCCCCGAGGGTGAACTACTCCCTCCTCGTCATGGAGAGCGTCGGGATGATGAAGATGGCCACCGGTGAAGGATCCCCCCTCCGGCAGGGTGCCGGGAAGGACTCCCGTGAGGTTTTTGGTGGCTACAGAGGCTTGCTGCGGTGGAACTCCCGATCTATCTTCTCCGTGGATGTTTTTAGGGTACGTGGGACTATATAGGCGAAAGAAGTCGGTCGGGGGGTGCTCGAGGGGCCCACGAGACAGGGGGAGCACCCTACAGGGGGGGCTCCCTCCTATCTCGTGGAGTCCTCGAGTATCTTCTGACTTGAACTCCACGTCTCCAGGATGCTATTCTTCCAAAAAATCACGTTGCCGAAGGTCTCATTCCGTTTGGACTCCGTTTGATATTCCTTTTCTTCGAAATACTGAAACAGGCAATAAAACAACAATATGGGCTGGGCCCTCGGTTAATAGGTTAGTCCCAAAAGTAATATAAAAGTGTATAATAAAGCCCATAATCATTCAAAACAAGTAATATAATAGCATGGAACAATAAAAAATTATAGATACGTTGGAGACGTATCAGTACCGCTTGAAACGGGGAAACGGCGGTTCCCTACTGTTGTGGTCAGATCCGGCACTACCAGCCTGCCAAATTCAAAAAATACTCCTACCAAACACTAATCCAAATAGTCTAGCTGCCTTCTCCAACCTACTCAAACCTAGATTTAGCCAAAAATCTAGAGATGCAACCACTATTGCCCCTAAGACGCTAGATCTGAAATCTAGACAAAAAGAGAGGAGGAACGGGGGCAATACCAACATCCATGGCAAGAGGACAAGGTGGGGATCGAGTCCACCGAAGGAAATGGAGAGGGACGACCTAGAGAAGAAGGCCCGCCGGAGCCCTCCCGCGGCGAGGCGTTGCTAGAGAGAAGAAGAGGAACGAGGGGGCGGAGCGAATGGGTATGGGGGAGAAGAAACCTCCTCCTACCCCGATATAACCCCCTGGTCCCGCCCCTTAGCAGTAGTACCGTGCTGGAGGGCGGTAGTACCGCTTATAAGCAGTAGTACCACGTACCACCAGCGGTAGTACCGCCCAACAAGCCACAACAACTAGACAACAACGACTATGCTCAAAAGGAGAGAAAAACCAACGGCAAGAAGAGGAGAAAAAGAACTCGGGAGCAAACACACTAGCAAGGGGCCAAGACACACCTCTTAAAGAGAGGTCGGTGGCCGAGGCCACCTATGTTTGAGTCAAGAGGTATGGCGCCGCGACGATTTTAACCTTGGGCCCATGACCAAAACTAATCCTTGAAGCACAAGTACCATCAAAAATGGTTAATGTGAAAGACTTGATCAATTTATGCATAACGGGGGGAGGGAGAGTTCATTGAGAGAACAACACTCCCCCTATGTCCATGCCTACACCTAAACTAGACAACATGTTGAATGTGGTGGGATGTGCATGGGTTGAAAATACATTGCTCGAATCAATGATATTTAGCTCATGCCTTAACTCGCGAAATCTTGCTTCATACAAGGGCTTCGTGAAAATATCTGCAAGGTTATCATGAGTCTTGACATACTTGAGATCGATCTCCCCTCACCTAATGTGATCCCGGATGAAGTGATACCGAATCTCAATATGCTTCGTCTTGAAATGTTGCACCGGGTTGAGAGAAATCTTGATGGCACTTTCATTATCACACCAAAGAGGCACTTTGTCACAAATGACACCGTACTCCTTTAAAGTTTGCCTCATCCATAAGAGTTGTGCACAAAAACTACTGGCCGCCACATATTCCGCTTCAGTGGATGAGAGAGACACACAACTTTGCTTCTTGGAAGACCAACTCACCAAAGAGCAACCAAGAAATTGGCACCCTCCAGAAGTGGACTTCCTATCCACTTTGTCTCTCGCCCAATCGGAATCCGTATATCCTTCAAGCTTGAAGTTTGCTCCTCTTGGGTACCATAAGCCAAAGTTTGGGGTATGAGCCAAATATAGAAAGATTCGCTTGACTGCCACATAGTGGCTTTCCTTCGGTGCGGCTCGTGCACATATTCCCACACTCAACATGATATCTGGTCTAGATTCACAAAGGTAAAGCAAGGAGCCAATGATGGAGCAATATACCTTTTGATCCACCGCTTTACCATTGGGATCAATGTCAAGTTGGTACTTGGTAGGCATTGGAGTAGAAGCCGGCTTGACATCACTTAGCTTGAATCTTTTTAGCATGTCTTGAGTGTATTTGGCTTGGTTGATGAAGGTACCTTCTCTTCTTTGCTTGATATCGAAACCAAGGAAGAACTTCAACTCTCCCATCGAAGACATCTTGAACTTAGAGGTCATGAGAGCGGCAAATTCCTCATTGAAAGCTTTGTTAGGGGAACCAAAGATAATATCATCAACATATAGTTGGCATACAAATAACTCCCCTTTGACCTTCGTAGTAAAAAAAGTGGGATCAATTTGCCCAACCTCAAATCCACGATCTTGTAACAACTCGGTAAGGTGGTCATACCACACACGTGGGGCTTTCTTAAGGCCATAGAGTGCCTTATCGAGTTGATACACATGATCTGGGAAGTAGGGATCCTCGAACCCGGGGGGTTGCTTGACATAAACCAACTCATTAATAGGACCATTAAGAAAAGCACTCTTCACATCCATTTGTTGTAACTTAAAGTTGTGATGGGAAGCATAAGCAATCAACAAACGAATGGATTCAAGGCGAGTAACGAGAGCAAAGGTTTCACCGTAGTTGATACCCTCGACTTGGGAGTAGCCTTATGCTACCAATATTGCCTTGTTGTGAATGATGTTTCCATGAGCATCTTGCTTGTTCTTGAAAATCCACTTGGTTCAAATGACAATGTGGTTCCCTGACGTCCTTGGCACCAATCTCCACACCTTTTTGTACTCGAAGTTGTTGAATTTTTCATGCATGGCATTGAGCCAATCCAAATCTTCGAGCGCCTCATAGACCTTTTGGGGTTCAACACAAGAGACAAACGCGTGATGTTCACAATAGTTTGCTAATTGTCTACGAGTGCTTACCCCCTTTCTTAGGCTTCCAACCACGTTCTCCACGAGATGGCCTTGGGTGGTGAGCTTGGAAGCAATCTTCGCGGCACGACGCTCTAATTCCTCCTCGGATGTGGAAGGAGGAGGATTAACTTGATTATCCTGAGCACCGTCTTGAGCTTGTTCTAGATCTTGAGCTTGCTCTTGATCTTGAACTTGCTCGAGGGGGAGAACTTGACCTTGGGCATCATTTGGTGGTTCACCACCATCTTGAGGTTGATCTTGCCCTTGGTCTTGTTCACGAGGTTGAGGGCCTTCACTTTGTTCTTCGGAAGCGTGTGGGTCTTGGGTTGGTGATGGCTCCACTTGAGTGGATCATTGTCCTTCTCCTTCAGCCACAAGGGGTTCCTCAATTGGTAGGATATGACCCACACCCATTCTTCTTATGGCTTGGGGAGGAATTTCATCACCTACATCACAAGTACCACTTTGCTCCACTTGGGAGCCGTTATTTTCGTCAAACTCCACGTTAAACGTCTCCTCAATGAGTTCGGTGGACTTGTTGAGGACACGGTAAGCATGAGAGTTTGTAGCATAACCAACAAATATGCCCTCATAAGCTGTAGCCTCAAATTTAGAAAAACGAACACCTTTCTTGAGAATGAAACACTTACACCCGAACACACGGAAGTACTTGAGGTTGGGCTTGTTACCGGTAAGTATTTCATAATGAGTCTTGTTCAAGCCTTTCCGGAGATAGAGCCGATTGGATGCATGACATGCTGTGTTGATGGCTTCAACCCAAAAGTTCTATGGAGACTTGAACTCCGCCATCATGGTCCTTGCCACATCCATCAACGTCCGGTTCTTCCTCTCCGCGACACCATTTTGTTGAGGGGTATATGGTGCAGCATATTGATGCTTGATCCCCTCGTCACTAAGAAACTCATCCAAGGTGTAGTTCTTGAACTCGATGCCGTTGTCACTTCTTATTGTCAAGATATTTGCATCATGTTGACGTTGAGCTTCATTTTCAAAGTCGATGACGGTTTGTTGAGTTTCACTCTTCCTCTTGAAGAAATATACCCAAGTGTATCTTGAATAATCATCCACAATCACCAATCAATACTTTCTACCCCCAAGACTATCAAAGGATGGAGGCCCAAAGAGTTCCATGTGAAGGAGGGCCAAGGGTCTCTTCGAGTAGATGATAGTCGTGGGAGGGTGAGCCTTCTCATGAAGCTTTCATTCGATACAAGCACTGCAAGCAAGATCTTTGGCAAAACTAACATTTGTTAGTCCACGGACATGGTCCCCCTTGAGAAGACTTTGCCAAGATCTCATATTGACGTGGGCTAAAAGGTGATGCCAAAGCCATCCCACATCAACTTTAGCCATTAGGCATGTCGCGGTCTTAGTGGGTCGCTCCAAAAAGTTAATCACATAGAGACCATTCTCGACATGCCCAACAAAGGCTATTTTAAGAGTCTTGCTCCACAAGAGGGCCACGGTATCAATATCAAAGAAAGTGGAAAAGCCCATGAGTGCAAGTTGACGAACAGAAAGTAAATTGTACACAAGGGACTCAACAAGCATGACTTTGTTGATCGTTAGATCATGAGAAATGACAACCTTGCCAAGACCCAATACCTTAGAAGATGAGGCATCACCCCACTCGACATTGGTGGGCATAGATGGGATCTTTTGCATGTCCACCACCAAGTCCTTGCTCCTGGTTATATGATTTGTTGCTCCACTATCGAGCAACCATGATCCCCCACCGGAAGCAAACACCTACAAGAGATCAATGCTTGGTTTTAGGTACCCATTTAGTAATGGGTCCTTTGATGTTAGTAACAAGGGTCTTAGGAACCCAAATAGACCATTCAATGTACTCATAAGGAGAACCAACAAATTTAGCATAAACATGCCCATCACTAGCATGACACAACACATAAGAAGGGTTAAAGTCACCGACTTTGTTGGAGGAGGTGGTTTTTCCCTTTTTGACATCACCACCCTTCACATTGTTCTTCTTCTCCTTAGGATCACCCTCTCCCTCTTTCACAAAACTTTTCTTGAGAGGAGGAGGTCATTTGGTCTTGTCGTTCTTCTTCTTGTTCTTGGACTTGGGTGCGAACCCAACTCCCTCCTTGGCCACAACTTCCTTTTGATTGCTCAAAAGGTCGTTGAGGTTCTTCTCACCTTGAATGCATTTCACAAGGCCTTTCTCAAGTTGAACCTTCAACTTGGCATTCTCCTCCATAATATGCACATGCTCACAACACGGGTTAGTGGCATTTGCATTATCAATTAATACCATATGAGGAAAGGTGGCCTTTTCTTTGGTTAGCTTAACTTGGAGTTAAGCATGAGACTCCTTGAGGTAGCATGATCACCCTTCAAGAACTTGTGGGCCTTTTCAAGTAAATCAAACTCCTCCTTGAGTCTAGCATGGTCAACACCAAGTTTAGCCTTCTCGGAAGTTAGCACACGAGACACAACAAGAGCATGATCAAGATCTTTCTTTAACTTAGCATGGTCATCATTTTGTGACTCCTTAAGAGCCAAACGATGCCCACGCTCTTCCTCAAGAGCATTGGAGAGATCCAATATCTCATCAGCATAGTCACGACTATGACCTTCCATCTTAGAGATGGTTTCTTCGTGAGCCTCAATCATGTCATTGGCTTCACCAAGTTGTTCCAAGAGAGCAACAAAGTGCTTCTTGGATTTTCCCTTGAGCTTACTCATAAAATACTCAAATTCATTCACTTCCTCATTAGACCCCTCACTTTCATCAACACCATCCGTCAAGGAGGGATTAGTAATGATAGTGGTTTTGATGTTGGGGGTTACTTTGTTGGTGGCTTTAGCCATGAGACACTTGTCGGTGATGTTCTCATTGGGTGAGTCGAAGAGGGACACCCGTGGTGTTGGGGCAATGGCAACGGAGGCCATGGCCATGGCTTCATTATCTTCATCATCATCGTCATCCTCATGGTATTCTTCTTGAACCACCAACCCTCGAGTAGGAGTCTTTTTTGGTGAAGTTGTTCCTGTTGGGGAAGGACTTGGCTTTGTCCTTCCGGATGAGCTTGCCACCATTGTCTTCCCGCTTCTCATAAGGGCAATTCACAAAAAATGGCTCACATTGCCACAATTGTAACATGTTCTAACATGTTGCTTGCCCTTGAGCCCACTTGAGTTGTTCTTGTTTAAGTTGGGCCTTGTGTTCTTCCTGCTCCAAAATTGCCTTGACGCAAGAGCCATGTGTTCATGATAGTCATATTTTGTATCTTCGGGGTTGCTCTCCTCATCTTCCTCTTCTTCCTCTTCTTCCACAATAACCTTGGCCTTCAAGGAAAGGTTGGGATTCTTTACCCTTTGTGAGCGCAACACCATGTTGTCGGCGGTCTTGTCCAAGATCCTCATTGCCACAAACTCATCCAACACTTTGTTTGAGGTCAAGGAGTGGAAGTCTGGTCTTTGACAGATGACGGAGGACAAGGCCTTGTGGTAAGGCATCATTGCTTTAAGAAACTTCCGCTTGATCCAATTGTCATCCGTGTCCTTGCTCCCATGATCTCGGAGTGAGACTGCAAGTTTGGTGACTCTCCAGAAGAGCTCACGAGGTTCTTCATCTTCTTTCATTGCAAACTCATCGGCTTCATCTTGCACCACTTCATAGTTGGAGCATTGAATGCTTGCACTTCCATTATAGAGGGAAACAACGCAATGCCATGCGTCTTTGGCCATGCCGAAGGGTCGAAGATGAGGGAGATCTTCGGGAAGAACTGCATCTTGAATGATGAAGAGAGCATTCTCATTGAATTGATGGTCCACGACTTCTCTTGGGGTGAAGTTGCTTCGTTCAAGTGTATGAAAACCTTCTACAATGATTCTCCAAAGGTTAGTATTCACATGATTTAAATGACGCTTGAAGCGATACACCCAAGAATCAAAGTCCTCATTTTTCACAATCTTAGGAGGAGGCCCGGCATTATTTAAATGAGTAGAAGGAATCGGTCCTCCATAAATTGGTGGTGCCACATGGGCAAAGATGTCGGTGCCATTTCTACCACTAGTAGAAGGTTCCTTTTCACTAGTAGCTTCCCCCTTGTCGGAGTTAGCATCCATCACCTTGTCAGTGGGATCACCCAGTTTCAATGGCGAGGTAGATAGTTTAAGTCCTTCTAAGAATTTATTAAACATGCTTTCAACCTCGGTTGTCATGGAGGTTTTCAATGTGTCCAAAGCCACATTGAATTCCTCACGGGACACCGTGGTTCCCCCATCATCCGTAGATGAGATCAGATTCACACCGGAGTGCTCCTCCCCACCATCTACGGTGTCAACCATACTCTTCAGACGGCAAAGTCCTTAATAAAGAGACGAGGCTCTGATACCAATTGAAAGGATCGATATAGTTGACTAGAAGGGGGGTTGAATAGGCAACTAACAATTTTTAGCTTTTCTTTACCAAATTAAACTTTGCATCAAAGTAGGTTGTCTAAATATGCAACTAGGTGAGCAACCTATATGATGCAACAACAATAAGTACACAAGCAAGCAAGGGATACAACACAAATAAGCTTGCACAAGTAAAGGCACGAGATAACCAAGATTGGAGCCGATGGAGACGAGGATGTGTTACCGAAGTTCCTTCCTTTTGAGGGGAAGTACGTCTCCGTTAGAGCGGTGTGGAGGCACAATGCTCCCCAAGAAGCCACTAGGGCCACCGTATTCTCCTCACGCCCTCACACAATGAGAGATGCCATGATTCCACTATTGGTGCCCTTGAAGGCGGCGACCTAACCTTTACAAACAAGGTTGGGGCTATCTCCACAACTTAATTGGAGGCTCCCAACGACACCACGAAGCTTCACCACAATGGACTATGGCTCCGCGGTGACCTCAACCGTCTAGGGTGCTCAAACACCCAAGAGTAACAAGATCCGCTAGGGATTAGTGGGGGGAATCAAATTTCTCTTGGTGGAAGTGTAGATCGGGGCCTTCTCAACCTATCTCGAGCAAATCAACAAGTTTGATTGGCTAGGGAGAGAGATCGGGAGAAAATGGAGCTTGGAGCAACAATGGAGCTTTTGGGGGAAGAGGTGAGTCAACTTTGGGGAAGAAGACCCCCTTATATAGTGGGGGGGGGGAACAATCCAACCGTTACCCCCAAGAAGTCCCACAGAGAGTGGTACTACCGCAGGGGTGGGCGGTACTACCACTGAGCTAGCGGTACTACCGTCCCACCTAGCGGTACTGCCGCACAAAGGAGGGGAGCGAGGACTTGGACCCTGAGCGGTACTACCGCGGTGGTAAGGGCGGTACTACCGCTTGGGAGCGGTACTACCGCCTCTACTGCTGCAACTAGTGCGGCAAAACCTAACACGAGAAAAAGGGCCCTCGAGTCGAGGCGGTAGGAGCACGGAGCCACAGCGGTACTACGGCGGAAGTCTCCAAGTGGTACTACCGCTTGTTGCGCTTCGGCGGTACTACCGCTATGGCCCGCGGTACTGCCGCTGGGACCAGACAAAGCAAACAGGGAGGGGAAAGAGTACCCCATTGAAACAGGAAGGATCAGCGGGTGCGATAAGGATGTGTACGTGTTGATTCCACCCTAGCCTTACCAAAGCAGATCCCCTCTTGATAGTACGGTGACTCCTACGAAACTAGTCCACTAACATAGAAATGAAAGAGCTGCACCGTCTTGAATAAAACACCGAGGGGAGGGAATCGTCTCGTGCCAAAGGATGAATCTCTGAAAAGCTCAACGCACATGATTAGTCCGCAAAAGCATTGTCATCAATCACCAAAACACCTTAGGGATAAATATGCCCTTACAATGTGTCTAGCAAGGATGATAGTGTCAAACTAAAAAGCAAATAAAGCAAAGACTCATATAATACATGACGCTCCAAGCAAAACACATATCATGTAGTGAATAAAAATATAGCCTCAAGTAATTTACCGATGGACTGTAGACAAAAGAGGGGATGCCATCCGGGGCATCCCCAAGCTTAGATGCTTGGTTGTCCTTGAATATTATCTTGGGATGCCTTGGGCATCCACAAGCTTAGGCTCTTGCCACTCCTTATTCCTTAGCCCATAGAAACTTCACCCAAAACTTGAAAACTTCACAACACAAAACTCAACAAAAAAACTCGTGAGATCCATTAGTATAATTAAAGCAAACCACCACTTTAGGTACTGTTGTAAACTCATTCCAATTTTATATTGGCATTGTATCTATTGTACTCTAACTTCACAATGTCTCATACCCCCCGATACTACCCATAGATTCATCAAAATAAATGAACAACACAATAAAAACAGAATCTGTGAAAAACAGAATAGTCTATAGCAATGTGAACAATGACCATACTTCTGTAATTGTAAAAATTCTGAAAAATTAGGACAACATGGGAAATTTTTATAGCAATCTTGTGTACAAAATTCATAGCAAAAGCACATTTATGTGAATTTACCAAATTCCAGAACTGGGCGCAAAAGTTTCTGTTTTTTCATAGAATCAAATCAACTATCTTTGAAATCATCCCAAAGGTATTACTTGGCACAAACACTAATTTAAACATAAGAACACCATCATAACAAAAGTATAATTGGAAAAACAAGAAAAACAAAAAAATACATTGGGTTGCCTTTGATTGCTTGTATCTGCGTTGGTATTTCCTCGGAGAGGAGAGGATGATGCAGCACATCAAAGGTAAGTATTTCCCTCTGTCATGAAACCAAGGTTATCAATCTAGTAGGAGAACCAAGCAACACTATGTAAATAGCACCGGCACACAAACAACAAATACTTGTAATAGAACGCGTAAGATGGGTTGTCAATCCCTCCTCGGTATTGAGATAGATTAAATTTTATGAGATTTGATAAGTAGATCTAACTAAAACACACAAAAAAATGCACCAAGCTATTTTTAGATTTAATATGATAGGAAATAGACCCGGGGCCCATAGTTTTCACTAGAGGATTATCTCAAGAAAATAGCATACAGTGGGTAAACAAATTACGTCCATGATTAGTAGGCCGACTCCTGCCTGCATCTACTACTATTACTCCACACATCGACGTCTATCCATCATGCATCTAGTGTATTAAGTTCATGGAGAAATAGAGTAAAGCAATAAGAACGATGACATGATGTAGACAAGATAAACTCATGTATGAATAAACCCCATCTTGTTACCCTTAATAGCAACGATACATGCGTGTCATGTCTCTTTCTGTCACTAAGATTGAGCACCACAGGATTGAACCAATCACAAAGCACTCTTTCCATGGCAAGAAAAATCAATCTAGTTGGCCAAACTAAACCAAATTTCGGAGAAGAAATATAAGGCTATAACAATCATGCATAAAAGAGTTCAGCAAAGACTCAAATAATATTCATGGGTAGAACTGATCATAAACCCACAATTCTTCAGATCCCAACAAACACACCGCAAAAAGTCATTACATCAAATAGATCTCCAAGAACATCGAGGAGAACATTGTATTGAAGATCGAAAAGAGAGAAGAAGCCATCTAGCTACTAGCTACGGACCCATAGGTCTGTGGTAAACTACTCACGCATCATCGGAGAGGCAAGGGTGACGATGAAGAATCCCTCCGTGATTGTTGCCCCCTCCGGCAGAGTGCCGGAAAAGGCCTCTAGATTGGATCATGGTTCTAGAACTTGCGGCAGCTAGAAAAGTATCTCGTCGACTTCCCTAGGGTTTTGTGGATTTTAGAGTATTATAGAGGTGGAAGTCAATGGAGAAGCTTCCCATGGGCTCCACTACCCACCAGGGCGCGCCTGGGCCCCTGGCATGCCCTGGTGCCTACTAGGAGCCCACAAGCTTGGAGGGCGGAAATATCTAGTGCACCCAGCCATCTTGTGCTACCTATGCACCAAGTTAATAAAATCGAATTGATGAATGTCAAAAAATTATGAACAAAAAGTATGTTGTAATAGCAACAAGAATCTATCATACTACAAAATTTGAGATCCAAATTGAAAACACGATACTAGAAATAAAAAAGACAAATTCACCGATGATATAGAAAATGGGCTGAATTCAAGGCCCATGTTGCATTAGGTATTATTCACAACATGATTTGTCTTTTTTGTTTCTAACTATGCACGTTAAATTTGAATCTAAAATTTTATACTATGGTGCATATGTGTCATACCTACACCCTGACAAAACTCCATAATTTTCAATGTTTAAAATGTGAGATACGGAGATCGGTGCACCGATAGCACCAAATTCACCATTGCACCAGATACGTTCCCAGCTTGGAGGGCACGATGACCCACAAGTATATGGGTTCAATGGTAGCCTTTTAGATAAGTAAGAGTGTCGAACCCAACGAGGAGCAGAAGGAAATGACGAGTGTTTTTTAGCAAGGTATTGTCTGCAAGTGCTAAAATTGTAAGTAGCGGAGTAGTTTGATAGCAAGATAATTTGTAACGAGCAAGTAACGAAAGTAGTAAAAAAAGTGCAGCAAGGTAGCCCAATCCTTTTGAGGCAAAGGACAGGCCAAAATGGTTTCTTATGATAAGCAAAATATTCTTGAGGGTACACGGGAATTTCATCTAGTCACTTGCATCATGTTGGCTTAATTCGTGTTCGGTACTTTGATAATTTGATATGTGGGTGGACCGGTGCTTAGTGATGTTCTTACTCGATCAAACCTCCTACTTATGATTAACCCTCTCGCAAGCATCCGGAACTACGAGAAAAGTATTAAGAATAAATTCTAACCATAGCATTAAACTTTTGGATCCAATCGGTCCCTTACGGAATAGCGCATAAACTGGGGTTTAAGCTTCTGTCGCTCTCGCAACCCACCATCTAATAACTAGTCCACAATGCATTCCCTTAGGTCCAAATATGGTGAAGTGTCATGTTGTCGACGTTCACATGACACCACTAAGAGAATGGCAACATGCATATCATCAAAAAATCGAACACATATCAAGTTCACATGATTACTTGCAACATAATTTCTCCCATGACCTCAAGAATGAAAGTAACTACTCACAAATGATAAACATGCTCAAGATCAGAGGGGTATTAAATAGCATAATGGATTTGAACATATAATCTTCCACCAAATAAACCATATAGCAATCAACTACAAGACGTAATCAACACTACTAGTCACCTACAGGCACTAATCTATAGTTTTAGTACGAAGACTGAACACAAGAGATGAACTAGGGTTTGAGAGGAGTTGGTGCTATGAAGATGTTGATGAAGATAGCCCTCCCCAAGATGGGAGAGTTGTTGGTGATGACGATGCCGATGACTTCCCCCTCCGGGAGGGAAGTTCCCCCGACGGAATCGTTCCACCGGAGGGCAAAAGGGCTCCTGCCTAAGTTCCGCCTCAAGGCGACGGCGCTTTTTCCCGAATGTCCTCCCCTAATTTTTTCTAGGTCAAAATGACTTATATATCAAAAGATGGGCACCGGAGGTGGGCCGAGGAGGGCAACACCCACCAGGGCGCGCCCGGGCCTCTTGGCGCGCCCAGGTGGGTTGTGCCCACCTGGTGGCCCTCCCCTAGTACTTATTTGCTCCAATATTTATTAAATATTCCATAAAAAGTCCTCAGTAAGTTTCAGCTCATTTGGAGTTGTGTAGAATAGGTAGCTTGACGTAGCTTTTTCAGGTCCAGATGTCCAGCTGCTGGAATTCTCCCCCTTGGTGCATACCTTGCATATTATGAGGGAAAAGGCATTAGAATTACTTGAAAAAACATTATTATACAATAAAACAACATAAATAACAATAGGAAAACATGATGCAAAATGGATTTATCAACTCCCCAAGCTTAGACCTCGCTTGTCCACAAGCGAAAACCAAAATCGAAAACATGTCCACATGCTTAGAGAGGAGGTGTCGATAAAAACAAAAATACGGACATAGCAGCATCATGTGACTTATTATAACAGCAACAAACTTTTATCATAGAACTTTTATCATAGACTTCTCATGAACAAGTGACAATTCATCACAACATTGAAGTATAAAGCATAAACCCTATTGGAAACCAACAAACTATGTTCTTACTCAACTTTGCAACTACAATTCATCATCTTTTCAGGAAGGGTCACGTATCAGAGCCTTTAGGCAAGTCCACATACTCAACCATCATTTAGTCTTTTATGATTGCTAACACTCACCATGTACACATGAGCAAAACGTTTCAACCGGACACAAAGAAAGATAGGGGCTTGTAGTTTCACCTCCCAACAC
The DNA here is from genome assembly GCF_018294505.1 of Triticum aestivum. Classification (NCBI taxonomy): domain Eukaryota; kingdom Viridiplantae; phylum Streptophyta; class Magnoliopsida; order Poales; family Poaceae; genus Triticum; species Triticum aestivum. The sequence continues at coordinate 630,688,976 of NC_057807.1, forward strand.
GCTCACCTCAAGGGTGATGTCAAAAATAATAACTTATGCCACCCATATTCAACTGGGTATATGTGCCTAGATCTTTCCTCACCACATGATGCATGCCAAAGGAGAAAAATAAAAGGAATAGAGGGAAAAACTTTGACTCTTGCATGAAAGTAAATACATGAAAGTAAAAGATGGGCCCTTCGCAGAGGGAAGCAGAGGTTGCTATGCGCTTTTTGTTTGTATGCTCAACCCCTTAGTGCAAGAGAATGTCACGTTATATTGCCCATTGTGATGACAACCTTTATTATGCAGTCTGTCGCTTTTGTTCTTCACCATCACAAGTTCATACAACGCTCAATTTTCCCTTACACTAAATGATCTCACATTTTTAGAAGCAATTTTTATTGCCCTTTTTGCACCGATGACAACTTACTTGAAGGATCTTACTCAATCCATAGGTAGGTATGGTGGACTCTCAAACAAGATAGGGTTTAAGGGTTTTGGATGCACAAGTAGTATCTCTACTTAGTGCGGAGTTTTTGGCTAGCAAAGATAAGGGCAAGCACCACATGTTGAAGGATCTATGACAATATAACTTCTATGTGAATATGAACAAACATAAATTATTAAGTTGTCTTCCTTGTCCAACGTCAACAATTTTGGCATATACTATTTTGATGGGTGCTCACAATCATAAAAGATTTCCACGATAGTATATTTATATGTGAATCTTCTCTTCACTTATTAATTCTTTCGTGTGTTGCATCATTGACCAATGTTATGTTTGTCAATCTACAATAAAATTTTCTACTTATACTTTTCCTTGTGTAATGGCATCACTTACCATAAGATTAGCATAAGATCTTTTTCTTTTATTTCCTTTCTTTTTATTGTAACAAGAAAGTAAAGAAGGCAAAACTCAAACTAAACTTTATTATATCTCACACACGATTACAAGGATTGATCACTAAGCAAACTCACAAAAAGAAAGGATCGAACTAAACTTTTATTCATCTAATAGCAAAAGATAACCATTGATCTAATTAAGAAAGTAAAGGCAAAAGATAGTGGAGACTGATACGATACTTATAACCCACAAGTATAGGGGATCAATTATAGCCTCTTTCAACAAGTAAGAGTGTCAAACCCAACGAGGAGATAAAGGTAGAACAACTATTCCTCAAGTTCTATCGACCACCGATACAACTCTACGCACGCTTAACGTTCGCTTTACCTAAAACAAGTATGAAACTAGAAGGACTTTGTAGGTGTTGTGTTGGAGATATGCCCTAGAGGCAATCATGTATGATGATATTTCCTATGTGTTTATAAATAAAGATAGTCCTTGGACATTAACAATGATGTGTATTAGCAAGTACGTGACTTGTTGGTGGGACTATGCATTGTATGATGACTGTCCTAAAAGGTCCCTAGTCGAAAGGGCTGTGTGGACACGCAACCAACTAGACTAGCATATGACACGGTCGATGGCTTGGTCTCACTAGCCACGGAGCATTGGATGCTAACCGGATAATATGGACTTGGAAAGGTTTGGTCGGATTCGATGTAGTTGGATCCGAGTGGAGATAAGGTCCGAGTCGGACAGACCCAACTATGAGACGCAACGATATGTCATCTGTAAGTCTCTAGTACAACATACATTCTATGTCCTAAGACCTGAGCTGGCGCATGTACTCGGGATGGTGACAGACTTTCTTTGGGCCGACCAAACGCTACTCCATGACTGGGTAGTTACAAAGGTAGGTTTCGGGTTTGTCCAGTCCCATGCTACGAGACATGGTTGAGCAAGATGGGATTTACCCCTCCGATCAGGAGAGATATACTCTGGGCCCCTCGTGTGATCCGACCAAGATAAGCATGGTCATGCGACAAGGATTATGAGATAATACGGATAGTGGTCGGCATCACTGGACCGAGAAAGAGGTCGGGCTAGCATAAGGATGGCAATCTCGCCTTGAGGCCGGTAACATATATTGTGTGGCAAAGGGAACAGAAGTGTGACATGTTGTACAGGTTCGCCTAACCAGCTTCATAGTCTGCTTGGTGTTCGACATGCCTAGCTAGAGGCCGCTACCAACCGTGCAGTTCAGAGGTGATCCGAACTGTGACCAAGCCGACTTGAACCTAAGGGGTCGCGCGCTTAAGGGAAGGAACCTACGAGGTCGGATCCGAGGACACTGGTCGGATGTGTTCCGAGCTATATTCGGATTGTGGCCTAGTAGACTTGCGGGCTTTAGGGTCCATGCGAGGCCCAAGCACTACAAAAAAAAAGACACATCCGTGACATTTTGGGCCGAACAATTTTTTTTTCTGTCATACATATGACACTTCTATGACGATAATTGTGACAAAACCCGGTATCATCATAGATGTGGTGGGCTCCTACTTCTATGACAAAAAATCATGACAAAAAATGGGCTTTTCGTCCTGGGTGGGCCGGAGACGCAGCTGCATGACATTCTTTGGGCCGTCCATGCCGGAAAAAATCGTGGTAGAAGCGAGGGGGAGGAAAATTTTGGGGAGTTGCCGATTACGGTGGAAGGTCGGGGGCGGAGCGATGCGCGTTTCTCTCGTACATACGTGCGTATGTGCGAGGCGTTGGCTCTAACTGAAGCCGAGCGAGGCGTTGGGCTCTAACTGAACCCGAGCGATTGCACTGCAGGCTACGCGTTACTGAACCCAAGCGATCGATCGATGGCTGTTAACTGAACCCGATGGAGTGATTCCTTCGCTACTGCTGCTAACTGAAGCCGATCGATGCTGCCTCTGGGATGAATAGTGAGCGTTGCGGGGGGGGGGGGGGGTTGGATGAACAGTGAGCGGTGGCATTGCCTCTGGATGAACAGGAACCCGTGGTGTGGAGGGCTGGATGAACAGTAGACGGTGGAGGGGTGGCCGTGGAGGGGTGGTTGAACAGGACCCCAATGTATGGAGGGCTGGATGAACAGCAGATGGTGGAGGAGTGCCGTGGAGGGGAGGTTGAACAGTAGCCGGTGGAGTAGCGCGCGGTAGAGGCTGGATGAATAGGAGCCCGTGGAGGCTGGAGGAGGTCGACAGTGGAGATGAACAGTATCCCGTGGAGTCCCGTTTTGCGGTACGCCACACCCCTCCCCCCCGTTTCGACCGTAGCGCTCCAACACAAGTCCGTTTTGTCCGTTTTGCGGTACGCCACACCCCTCCCGATCAACAGGACCCCCGTTTCGACCGTAGGAGGTCCGTTTCATCCGTTTTGCGGTACGCCACACCCCTCCCGACCAACAGGACCCCCGTTTCGACCGTAGGAGGTCCGTTTCCTCCATTTTGCGGTACGCCAGGCCCCTCCCAATCAACAGGACCCCATTTCGAATGTGGCCGGTCGAACACAAGGCCGTTTCCTCCGTTGTGCGGTACGCCAGGCCTCGTTTCCATCGCCTATTCCGTCCAAGCCCTCCCGATGAACAGGACCACACATTCCGTTCCGACCCAGCCAGTTGGCTCACCATGAACACGATGACGACGCTGTTTCTCTGTTCCGACCCAGCCATGTGCGTATGCGCGAGTAGGCGTTCGAGACCCTGCCCGTATGTACTTACGTGGCCGTATTTCCTTTCTTGCACCCTCGCCGTTGTATGTACGTGTACATGCTACGTGCGCGCCTCTACTACGACACGTGCGCGCCTCTACATCTACGACACGTGCGCGCCTCTACATCGACCAATATGTACGTACAAGTTCGCGACCAGAATGATAACGCTACATACGCTTCGACCAGGTGGGTCCCGACTGTCAGGCACTTCCTTGCGTGTGAAGATGTAGCTGGTGGGTCCCAGCAGTCAGGGGGGCGAATCGTTTTTTTTGCCCGGACGCACTTTCTTTCGTGCGAAGGTGTAGCTAGTGGGTCCCAGCAGTCATGGGGGAAACTTTTTTTCGCGAAATATGGTGGCCCGTCCGGTAGGTCCCTGCTGTCAGGTGGAGGAATAATTATTTTGCGCGTAATAAGGAGGCACTTCTTTGCTGCGACCGTGGACCCAGCTGTCAGCCTCTCCACGTACAGTCCACGTCCGATGGAAGCCGTTCCTTGACCATGTTGACCATGCCGCGCTGAGAGCACCTGGGCGGTGGACGACGGTGAGGCCTAGGAAGGGGACAACACGGAGTCGGGGAAGACGCGACAGTGGATGCCCATGCGTAGAGGAGTACGAGGGTTCACTGGTTCGCTGCGGTGTGAGGCTGTCGTTGCTGCATCGCCAGCGGTGGGAGTAGTAGGGGGCGGTGAGGCCTCCGCCGCATCGCAGCCGACCACGGTAGGCAGGAGCACGAGGCACGACCGGCGCTGGTTTGGGCGGCTAGAGCAAGAAGACCAGAGGTTGAAGAAGCACTACGGCCGTTGGATGGACATCGTATGGTCACTAGAGCTAGAATCGTGCATATTGACTAAGTTGACAAAGCCCTCCGTCCCTGTCAACTTAGTAGGCCCACAAGTCAGCCTGCCACTATACTGGGGCCCAGCTAACAGGGGGAGTATTCATTTTTTTGTGTGTAGTAAGGAGGCACTTCCTTGCGTGTGAAGATATAGATGGTGGGTCCGAGCTGTCAGTGGCGGTAACTTTTTTTCGCGAAAAACTGAGGCCCTTTCGGTGGGTCCCCGAGGTCAGGTGGAGGAATCATTATTTTGCGCGTAATAAGGAGGCATTTCCTTGCATGCGGCCGTGGACCCAACTGTCGGCCTCTCCACGTACAGTCCACTTTAGATGCATGTCGGTCGTTGACCACGTTGACCAGGCCGCGCCGAGAGCACCAGGGCGATGGACGACGGTGAGGCCTAGGAAGGGAACGACACGGAGGCAGGGAAGACTCCGCAGTTGTTTCCCACGCGGAGGGGAGTACAACTGAACGAGGGTTTACTAGTTCGTATGCCGTCGCCGGAGAATAACAACAGGTGTGGGTGAGTAGAGGGATGGCTAGGCCAGCGATGGGAGTACGGTGGGGCGGTGAGGCCTACGCGGCAGCACAGCCAGCCACGGGGAGGAGGGAGAAGGTAGTCCCGCCGACGCTTGTTTGAGCGACTGGAGCAGGAAGAGCAGAGATTGAAGAAGCACGACGGCCCGTTGGATGGCCATCCAACAGTCACTGCTTGTGCATCAACCTTTTTTTTTAGGAAAGCCCCAAATCTGTGGAAAACAGCATACAAACCATCTGCCATTATTTCTAATAATTTACAGCCCACTTGCTAATTCTTAAGGTTTCGTTTGGAGCCCATATTCTTGTTGTTAGCATTACAGCCCATATTGTGGCCACAGTTAAAAAATTATAAGAAATTTTGCATATTTCGGTGCGGTCCGAACTGGTTTTAATCCAGAAATTTCGACTCACATTCAAACTGATTTTAAAAATAAATGTATATCAATATAAAATCCAACAAATTCTCCACGCATAAAAATTAATGTAATTTAAAATCTCGAAATGAAAAAAAGATATTTGAAACTAATTGCCGGTTTGATGTGTTTTAAAAATGTACAACCCATTTCTCATTACTGATAGGCCATTTTCTCGGCCAGCCGAATGAAGCTCTCCTCGTCTTGAAAGATTTGCAGCCCAACAGGCCTGACAAAGCGACTTACTTGGCAAATCACAAAAAAACTGGGCTATGGCCTTGGACCTAGCTGTCAGCCTCTCCACATACAGTACTCTTCCGATGGAAGTCGGTCGTTGACCACATTGACCACGCCGTGCCGAGAGCACCAAGGCAGTGGACGACGGCGAGGCCTAGGAAGGGGACGACGAGGAGCCGAGGAAGACGCGGCAGTGGATGCCCATGCGGAGAGGAGTACGAGGGTTCACTGGTTCGGTTGCGGCGTGAGGCTGCTGTCGCCACAGAATAACAGGGGGTGTGGGTGAGTAGAGGGATACCCTAGGCCAGCGGTGGGAGTAGTAGGGGGCGGTGAGGCCTCCACGGCATCACAGCCGGCCACGAGAGGCAGGAGCACGCGGCACGACCGCCGCTGCTTTGGGCGGCTGGAGCAAGAAGACCAGAGGTTGAAGAAGCACTATGGCCGTTGGATGGACATCGTACGGTCACTGGAGCTAGAATCGTTCATATTGACTAAGTTGACAATGCCCTCCATCCTCGTCAACTTAGTAGGCCCACAAGTCAGCCACCCACTATGGTGGGTCCCAGCTAGCAGGGGGTATTCATTTTTTGGTGCGTAATAAGGAGGCACTTCCTTGCGTGCGAAGATATAGCTTGTGGGTCCGACCTGTCAGCGAGGGGGGGGGGACGTTTTTTCGCAAAATACAGAAGCCCTTCCCATGTACAGTGCATGTACAGTGCGTAATAAGGAGGAACTTTCCTTGCGTGCGACCATGGACCTCGTGGGTCCGAGCCGTCAGGCTCTCCATGTACAGTCCTCTTCCGATGACTCTCGTATGTTGACCATGCCGCACCGAGCACACCGAGGCGGTGGAAGACGGCAAGGCCCCAGACTGGAACGACCCGGAGATGGGGAAGACGCGGCAGTGGAGTCGCAGACGGAGAGGAGTGGGAAACTTGACTGGTTCGGGTGCGCGGTGGGCCTACACTCGGCAGAGAATCACAGGAGGTGCGGAGTGGAGGGATGGCCTGGCCGTCGGCGGGGTAGTGTTTCGCTGAGGAGCGCAAAACAACGCCACTGGACGCCGAAGGCTGGAGCAGGCGGTTTCGGCAGCGCTGGGGGAAGAAGACGAGAGATTGAAGAAGAATGCCGGCCGTTGGATGTAAATCCAACGCCTTCTTAGGCTTCGACCTACTGGCCCACATGTCAGCCAGTACATTTGTTTTTAGTGTCCATTTGGTGGGCTGGGTGAAACAATGATGTAGCAGCTATGCAGCCCGTTTAAATCCCATTTGCATTTTTCTCGAAATCCGCGGACTTGCTAGGCTGGGTGAAAATATCATGTTGGTCTAGACGGAGAAATGTTATAAAAACATAAACACATGATTGCACGTCAGTAAAATCTTTGCAAGATTATGTACGCAATCACTAGGAGTTAACTTGGCAAGTTATATATAAACAATTATTATTATTATTTTGTAAGAACTTTCAACTTACGAAATAAAATATCATTTTAATTTGATGAGTTAATAATATGTGGGGTATTATTATTTTTTAGGCTAGACGTGGGACAGTTGAGTTGGTTCTAGGGGAAAGTACTAGGAGAAAACTCAGTTTACATTGAAAAAGAAAGTGGGAGAAAATTCAGAGACCTGCTGGGTCCACTTGAGGAGAGGAATATGTTGGGAGGAAGGAGATTCAAAGCACGGCAGCCGAGTGAACTAGTTTTTTTACGGACAAGTGAACTAGTTTACATACATTAGCAAATAGCCACTAAAAAAAGCAATCAGGTTAATGGGTTCTTAAAAGAAATATTTCGGACAAAACAGATAATTACGACACATAGGCTAATGCATGAAACACTCAGAAGATAAAGGTGCTTATAAACAGATAAAGTACAACATCTAGACCTTCCTGGCACGCTTGATCATGACGCTGCGGCTATCCGTGTACTCGTCGGTTACGGGAAGCAGACACGCCCTCATGTCCAAGATCTTCCTGTACATGTCGTAGCATGCGTATGCATCCTTGGCCACATAGGTTATGTAGGCTAGATTCAGAGGTACCTCCCACGTCTTCAGGTCGTCTTCTTTCATGTTGGCGTATCAGGGGTCAATGATGGTCTCAGCGAGGTCAACCACAGAGTCCTTCTCCTGCCCGTTGCTGATGATCTTGTATTGCTTTTGGATGTCGACAAGCTTGTTGCACCAGATGGTCGAATCATCGCGTTCTTCCTTCTCTCCACCGCAGAGAAGGTGCAGTCGGCGCTGCCGATGAAACGGGCGAATGCTCCAGAACCTGGTGCAACCATAGGACCGAGGCGAGGTAGAGCTTCACCGAGTCCGTATCGTTGGTGTACATCACATTCAACTTGGTGCAGCCATAGGACTGAACGGAGAACTAACTCCTTGCTGAAGTCCATATCCAGCAGGCTCACCCCTCGGATCGCCATTGGAGTCTCTTCGAGTGAACGAGTGTGTAGGCAGTGGCAGTACTTTGTTTTTCAGCTCTTGGGGAACTGGATTCAACAGTAAGCTGAGTGTGTACATGCGACAACAATTACTACCCCTCCCTCGTCCGCTGCACGCCCGGCAGAAGATGCACCCTCGGCGCATTCAAACGCCTCCATTAAGAATCCTACTCCGGCCACACATCGGTTCACGAGCGGGTCTGTATTGGTACTGTAATAACAGGAGTTACTGGTCACTTTAGTTAAATTTAATTAGCTTTAATAGAAATTTATACTTAAAACAAGCAATGCATTGGCTCGTTCTATCAGTGCCACGGGATCAACATGCACAACAATTAGAATTATTATTCTCACGCACACGATCAGCACATTTGTCGCACTTTCACAAAGATAATACTACCAAGTTTGAACTGTTTGTTATGGTTGCTGTCCTTTGCGTCATCATGCCGTGTTTCCCAGCTTGCAAGATTCAGAACCAACAAATAAGATCCAAATAATAAGTACAACAAAGATGCCTACACATCTCATTGATTCCCAGCTTGCAAGATTCAGAACCAAGAAATAAGATCCTAATAATAAGTACAACAAAGATGCCTACACATCTCATTGATTCCCAGCTTGCAAGATTCAGAACCAACAAATAAGATTCAAATAATAAGTACAACAAAGATGCCTACACATCTCACTGATTCCCAGCTTGCAAGATTTAGAACCAACCCATTAGAGCCTTTTGATAAAGTGAATATCGGGATTAAATCCATCTTAGCTAGCCATGTCATACAATCGAAGAACTTGGCGAATGCTCTTGACCGTCACAACATCTGTAGTAGAGTATTCCTGTTTGCACAACATGTTTGCACATAACAAACAAGGAGACAGGAGAGCATGATTTCACATTAATAGCGGCCTCCTTGAACTCAACCTCCAGCTCCACTAGGATGAGGTCTGCCTGGAGTTCCATGATTCAATTCATGCGCCTTTTTCTGCGGTTCACCTAAAATGAAGCAAAGATTGCATCATTCAGCTAGCAAGAAGTACTTGCTCTTGTGAGCTGGTAGGTTCTTCTTTAGTAGTTGCACTAAAATTGAGGAACATTAAGGTTGGCTGTCCGGCTCATGTAAGGTGCAACTATAATTTTCTTATCCTTTTGTGCAGTTCCACTAAAATAAAGTGCCATTGTGGTGACAGTGATGGCTCCATCTTGCAAAGGCTAATAAAATGTTGCACGAGATTACCAGCAGAACTTGACGGAGATTTTGGAAACTCCAATCACCATTTTGTGCAGTTCCACCAAAATTGAGAGATGTTGCCCACGTGACATTTTAGTTGAACTGCACAAGACACTCATTCCAAAAAAAAGTGTTTTGTGCAGTTCACCAAAAGGTCACAATAGCAACAAGGTGAAATGGATATCCCTATCTGCACAAAATGATAGGAAGTAAACAGTTGCTGGTCAATAAGAATATACGAAACATATACAGAATGAAAAGAAGCATCTTAATTATGTTCATGGCAATCACCAAGGACAGTAGAAATTTTAAAACGTTAGCAATGCTTCATGTTACCGGAAGCATTACAATCAACAATGAGATTCCTCAGATATGGGATTACTTTAATGGTGGCATTGCTTGTTTACCAGACATAGTAAATCAACAGTAGCTACAGAGTTGGTTTAAGGGCATGGGACCGTGGGGACACCAGGATACTCAGCAGCGTAAAGGAGAAACTTACTTATCATACTGGGGAAAATAGCAGGAGTGCCATTTGTAACATAGTTTAATTGCATCTTATCACTGGAGGCATTAGATTAACAATAACACTGGTTAGACATGTCCCTAAGGTAACAGTGTGATCGCCTCATTTTACATGCGCCCTTACAACAAAAGGTTGGTTTACCCGCAAAAAACCCCCAGCAAAAGGTTGGTATAAGGACATGCGACAGTGGACGCATCAGCACAATGTACCTACAAGGAGGCATAAAGTGGTGATGCCGAGCTTGTTCATGCTATGTGAGGGCAGCAAACTTAATCCTGGAGACCTTTTACTATGTGAGGGAAGCAAATCTAATCCTGGAGGCCTTTTACTATGTGCGGGCAGCAAATCTAATCCTGAGACCTTCTACTATGTGAGGGCAGCAAATCTAATCCTGAGACCTTTTACTATGTGAGGGCAGCAAATCTAATCCTGAGACCTTTTACTATGTGAGGGCAGCAAATCTAATCCTGGAGACCTTTTACTATGTGATGGCAGCAAATCTAATCCTGGACATACTCTGTTGACTTGTCCACCAGCCGCCACTTTCTATCCTTTTTTCAACCAATAATAGATCTGTTCCTTATCCAGTTTGTACTGCGTTTTCCCATTATTTCCCTTTTCAACCAAGAGACCGGTTGGGTATCCGGTCTCTACTACTTTCACCATATTATTTCCTCTTTGAATCAAGTCCTAGATTCATGCTACAACTTTCCCCCCTTTCTTCGTTGTTTGAACAAAGCCCTAGATTCGAATGCATGAAGTAGCTTTACCTCTAATAATACTGAAAAATTAGGTGGCTTTGGAAGAGCTGATGGGAGTAGAAAAAGATGCACATGCAGACACGTGGGGAGCTGGGGCAGTAGAGCAAGGCCGCTTTCGAAGAACTTATACCTGAGGGTCGCCGGGATGTCGGTGGCGGCAGGTCGGATCTGCGGACAATACGGCAGGGAGCAAGAAGGGTCGGAGGACCTCCCGAGCCGGTGTTGTGTTGGAGAGAATGACACGGGCAGAGGATCGGGCCCCTTCGACAGCTGTGGGTTTCCTCCCCCGGCGGCGATGACCACATGAACGATGCACCTTTTAGTCCTCTACACACACTGGCTGAAGGGATCCGGCCGGATCTGTGACCAGCGGTGAGGAGAGAGAAAATGTCGCTACCAATGTCTTGTTTATATCTGGAGAGGATGAGAGAATGAAGAGAGCAACCCTAGTAAAGTGAGCGCTCAGGCCCCTGCGTCCATATATAGTGGAGTGATTATCTTTTCTCTCTCCACAACAAGCATATCAATTTGTGTACATGGCATTAAAGAAAAGAAACTCTCTATTTAAGGTGACTACTCTATGACTCCTACTTACTACTACTACAGTACTACCTCCGTCCTGGTTTATAGGTCCCTTTTATAGTTTGTGCCAAATTTTGACAAAAGATTTAACTAACAAAATATTAATGCATGTCAAGAAAAATTATCTCATTGGATTCGTATTTGAACATAGTTTTGAAAAATATAATGTTTGGTGGCATGCGTGAACATTTTCTTAGTTTTATCTATGGTCAAAATTTGGCACGAAATACAATGGGGACCGATAAACCCAGACAGAGGTAGTATTGTTCACTTGTGTTCCCCGCCCCTCCATTCATTGAACAACCCCACGGGTGAATAAACATACAGTAAGTACTGTATTTATATAGAACAAACAAGCTCAAACTTTTTTCGCGTAGTTAAAAGTTGAGGGCGTGGCTTTTCCCGGGCAGTACACGCGGCAGTTTTCGGGTAGGCGGTTTGACAGAGAGGCGAGGAGGGTGAGCGAGTGGGGCTGTGCGATTTGACGGCGCGTTACTGCTGGAAAGACTTGTGATATGACCACTCACTATAGTCATGAATTACTGGCGCTCCGACCGGGGTGATGCCCCCCTTCCGTTCCGCGCTCTAATCTGGTGCATGGCATGTCGACCCGGATGCTGGCTCTCCCACATGTCGGAGTAGTAAGAAGGAGCAAAGAATGATGCGGTATATACTAGTACTATACTACTCCCTCCATTCCTAAATATAAGTCTTTGGAGAGATTTCACTATGGACCACATACGGAGAAAAATGAGTGAATCTACACATAAAATGCATCTATATACATCCATATGTGGTCCACAATGAAATATCTACGAAGACTTATATTTAGGAACGGAGGGAGTACTACTCAGGCCACAGGAGTGCGAACCACGGCAGCCCAGTGAACCAGCCGTGCGAACCACGGTAGCCCAGTGAACCAGCAGTAGAAAACAATAATGTGGTGATATGGCCATAAAAAACAATGTGCTACGATTCACACAGTAGCATGTATAGTAACACTCCTCTTTGTTTGGATCCCTGAGTTAGAGCTAGTTTGGGTTGAAATAACCTTAAATTATCGAAACAAGAGGGGTTAGTTTGAGCTAGTTTGCTCTAACCCAGCTAAAAAAACTAGCCCGGTGGAGAGGTTCTAATTGGGTTAGTTATCCTGGGCCCACTAAAAGAGAACTAAAAAATCTCACCTGCCCGCACCAGATCGCTCCCCTAAAAAAATCTCACCTGCCCGCACCAGATCGCTCCCTCCCTCTCACACGACTCCTCTCTGTTCCCCATAGGGCCGCCCACCCAAGCGCCGCTCTCCCTCTCTCTCCTCCGGCCGCCCTCTCCTTCCGGCCTCCGCCGCCCTACTCCGGCTGCCCTCTCCCTCCGACCTTCGAAGGTCGCCCCGCTCCCCCTTCACCAGTCATTTTTCTCCCTCTGTCATGCGCGGCGGCGGTGCATCTACCAGGGAGGGCGCGAGAGGGGCAAGTTTGTTCGTTCCTTCTCTGTCTCACGGCCATATCATTGATCTTCCTTGCTCTAGCGCTAATTCTGATTTGGAAAAGTAGATCCTGATCAAACTTGCTATAGATTTGTGGTGCACGCATGGAATTGTTTGATGCTGCTTGAGGAGGTAATAAATCTTTCTATTGGCCCAAAGATTCAGGTCGCCTTTCTAGGTATTTCAATTTCAGGCTTGCATTATTTGTAGAGGCCCAAAGATTCAGTTCACCTTTCTTGGTATTTCAATTTCAGGCTTGCATTGTTTCTAGAGGCCCAAAGATTCACTTCACCTTTCTAGGTATTTGAGTTTCAGGCTTGCATTATTTCTAGAGGCCCAAAGATTCAGTTCACCTTTCTAGGTATTTCATTTTCAGGCTTGCATTATTTCTAGAGGCCCAAAGATTCAGTTCACCTTTCTAGGTATTTCAGTTTCAGGCTTGCATTATTTCTAGAGGCCCAAAGATTCAGTTCACCTTTCTAGGTATTTAAGTTTGAGGCTTGCATTATTTCTAGAGGCCCAAAGATTCAGTTCACCTTTCTAGGTATTTCAGTTTCAGGCTTGCATTATTTCTAGAGGCCCAAAGATTCAGTTCACCTTTCTAGGTATTTTAGTTACAGGCTTGGATTATTTATAGAGGCCCAAAGATTAAGTTCCCAGTCGGCGGCAAGCGGCCCTGCTACCCATGCCGGTGTCGACCTCAACTCGCAAGGGCTGGCGTCGGAGGGGTTCCCGGGGCTTGGGCTCTACAGAGCCTTCCTCCAGAGCGACGATGGCGAGCTCCTCCCTCGGTGCGTGAGGGGCTCTGGGCTCCCTCCCTATCGTGAACAACTTCCGTGATGAGTTAGCTCATTCTTTCTTTCATGAATTTTTTTTTATTTTGTGAAGCTTGATTGACGACTTGTATGTTTAAATGGTATATCTCATTTGTATGGACAAAGTAAAAATTATCATGTTTTGCATGCTTGATTGTATAGATGGTTCGTTTATGTCAATTGTGAGCGGGAGGAGGCCACCGAAGAGCCGGCCACACCAAGAGGGTGCTTGGATCCAAGGGACTTATTTTAGTCTGACTAAAAATAGGGTCCAAAGTAGTCAAATGATTGAGATAGAGCATTTATTGTCAATCTAACGCTGCCATCCATACACCTCTTTGGTTTAGAGTTAGTTCAGGGTTAGAATCTAACTCTAACCTCTAACCGAGTTATAGTTCTCCTCGTCTCGGTTCATTGCCATCATATTTTCCCCATTCCTGTGTTTTCAGTATCCTGCGAATCAAAGAGGCTTTTTTTGGGAAAAATCAAAGAGGCCCTTAGACTGGTTTAGGTCCGGTCATTTTTTATAAATGTGTTATGTCCAAAATTTAATGAAGTGCTCCGGTTTCCATGAAAATAATCTGGTTTCATGTAGTAATTCATTGATTTATTTATTCTTCTGCGGGGGGTTTGCATGTAATTCGCGAGGTCTGAAATGTAAAGTACCCTGGCATATGCTCCGAGTCGTGCATGCACTATGACCCAGTTGCTCTATGTCCCACATGTCGGCGAATGGGAGCACGTGGAAATAGTTCTAGGAGTACATATAGGAGGATACATGCGTGAAAAATATGTACTGTGAATCGTAGCCGCGGTTCGAAAAGTAGACCTAAAGTGATGACAGCTATAGGTTGCACGCACCCAACTAGTGGTACTAGACATACGACTAATTTTTCCCTAAAAAAAAAGAGGCACGAGTGCTCAGTACTCCTATTCTATAAACACGAGTCCCATATGACAATAGCGTCCGTGCTACAGCTAGCCCTCCTCCCTCGTTTCTCTCTTCTACTCTCTAAGAGCATGGTTAATAATATAGCCAGCTGCTGGCTATATGATGCTGCCATGTCACATATAGTCAAGTTTATAGCCAACAAGTACAATAGCTAGATATAAATATGCACATATAGCCAGAATTCGTCGACCTGCATTTATTTACTTGCTGGAATCTTTAGAAAGACTTATATTTGGGAACGGAGGGAATACTATACTAATAAAACATTAAGGCCACGAGGCGATGCAGTGCTGGTTACAGGAGGCAAGAAGAAGAGATGCATCCATCGACGACGTCCACCTCCTCGACTCAGGGTGCTGGCCCACCGAACGGTGCCTAAGTAGCAGCGGCTTTCGTGGCCAGGTCGACGTGCTTCTGAACAATGGCGTCCAAAGATTCCAGCCGCTGGAAGAAGGCCAACGTCTTTCTGTCCTCGCTTGCCTTGTAGTGGCCTATGTAGACGATTTCCTCGTAGATGTGGATGTGCAGGTCGACAGTTTCTTGCATGGAGAGGCGCTGCGCGGCGAGCGCGGCCTCGAGGTGCACATTCTTCGTCGCGACCTCCAGCAGCTGCAGGGCCACCAGGGCTTGAAAGAGTTCGTCACCATCTAGGCCGATGAGGGTGGCAGGCAATGAGGAGCCTGGGCGCGCGGGCTGGAGCAGTACGGCAAGGTCGTCCGCGCGCTTCTTGACGGCGGTGAACTTGCGGATGGAGTTGACCATTATGTCGTCCATGCGAGAGGCGAAGCCGGCGTCGCCGAGGGCTACGATGCCTACGGTCGCCAGCATCGTCTGGAAACACTGCACGGTGCGGGGCCGCAGGCAGGCGCCTTGGATGATTTGGCACAGCCGACTGCCGCTCGCGTCCATCGCCTCCATAGGTGCTTGCGGCTTCTGGTCACTTGGTCTTGGATTGGAGTGAGCAGTGTTGCGCAGAGACTTGGGAGTAGATGGATTGGAGTGGTGGGGTGCCTTTATTATATGAGAGTCCAAACTCTGTTGCATTGACATCATGCTGGCTCTAGTCTGCTTCTCCAATTAATTCCCTCTGCATGTAATTGAGGATGCATCATTGACCGTTCAACGTCTCGGGAACCGCTACCTTCTTCCTCCTTGGCATTCTAGCACCTATGGACCCGTCGACGACGAGGTGCCTTTGGTGACTTCGTAAATTTCAAGATGATACTTAGTGCCGTGCGTGTGTCCGTTCATAGGGGTGAGTGTATGCGCGTGTATATGAGCGCTTGCGTCTGTACTGTGTCAAAAAACAACATAAATGCGTGTCAAAAAGAGACTAGTGTCGTGGTATTCTCACGGGGGGTGTTGCAAGACGACATATGCCACAAGGTGGCTTCGTGTGAGGGCAAGACTGCTGCCGGAATATCCAGGGACGGGTATGCGAGTAGCACGCGCTAGTTTACCCAGGTTCGGGGCTCTCCGGAGAGATAACACCCCTACTCCTGCATGTCTGAGTATATCTGGTATATCTGGTACAGAGTGCTCCTGGAGCTGTATCTGAGGTCAGTGCCATAGGCATCTGGCATCTGGCCTCGTATATGCATATGAGCATAGATGTGTGTGTGGCCGCATGTGCCTGAGCATGCATGCGTGAGTGTGTGGGAGAGCGAGTCCATCCTGGATGGATGGATGGACGCTCATATATATAGGGGGAGTTAGCTTAGGATGTAAGCCATGTAGGCATGGTAGCTAGCTAGCTAGTGGCATGGTGGGGTGTCATCCTTGTCCCCTGGGTCACTTCATAAATAGTGCCAGGGAACAAGTGACACTGTACATGATGGCTGGGGTGTCTCGTGAACAGTGCCGGGTACGGTCGTCACGTCGGGGTCGCATCGGGCTGTAGTCGGTAGTCGGCTGGTTGGCGTAGTCGGCAGCCGGCTGGTTGGCGCAGTCGGCAGCCATCAGTCAGCCTGGTGGAGCAGTCGGCAACCTACAGTCGGCCTGGGCGGCCGGGGAGTCGACAGCCAGTAGTCGGCCTGGTGGTGCAGTCGGCAGCCAGTAGTCGGCCTGGTGGTGCAGTCAGCAGCCTGCAGTCGGCCTGGTGGAGCAGTCAGCAGCCTGCAGTCGGCCTGGTGGAGCAGTCAGCAGCCAGCAGCCAGCAGCCGGCCGGGTAGTTGGACTGAGGGGCTTTGCTAGCCCCGATGTCTTGAATTATTGTCTCACCATCTTCGGGGTATCCATGTCCAATTACTCCGACAGTAGCCCCCAAGCCTCCGGGTAACTTGGCAAAGTTGGGCGGAGGATTTTAGGCGAGTGTTCATGGAAATGATCATGAAAAAGACGAAGTTAGTCCACACAGATATATCAAATGTTTGCCTGTTAGCATTGCAAGTTTTATACAGAGGGTGCCGACTCGGTTTCGTCCGAGTCCCCTTAATCTTTTTCGTGTTCTCTCCACTCTTTGGCTTGTTCTCCTGCTTGCCGGACAGCCGCTCTGCGGTCTGTGGCTGAGAGTGGGCCGCGAAGTGGAGTGTACAGTACTCAGAGTCTGGGAGCGGATTCAACTGAGTAGATACTTGTAAAGGAAACGGTCGGGTCGCCCGAAGCGTTTTTCTTTCCGAACGTTTTTCGCGTGGGTGGCCTCCAGCATTCACTCTTGCCAGTCGGATAGCCGCTCTGCGGTTTGTGACTGAGAGTGGGCCTTTGGTACCGCGCACACTACAAAGCCGTCTGCGGAAACTAACGTCTCAGGCCAAGCGGCCAGCCCCCTGCCCAACTCTGGCTGGCGCCGGGGCGAACAGTGATGCAACTGTAATGAAATGCGGAGATAGATCCCGAGCATCGCTCGAGGTTATCCGTGCTTTCGCGGTGCAAAAAATATGCGGGTGAGGAGCTCACATTGATTTTCGTGTAGTCGCGGTCGTCGAAGACAGCCGGCGCGACTCGGCGCTCGCGGAGCGCACCGGCGCACCCGCTGGGTGCAGCCTTCAAGCTTCCGGGTGCTCGAAGGGGGGTCCCGGCCGGTCAGGCTTGACCGGCCAGGTGGCGAGGCGTCTTGTAGCACCAATTTTATTCTTCTCTCTCTTCTGTCGGCTGCTGGCAGCCGGACAAAACTCTTCTCTTGTCTGCAATCTTCGCGGGGGCGCGCCAGCGCACCCGCTGGGTGTAGCCCCCGAGATTCGGGCCCACTGCTGAGCAGTCGGCCCGGATCTCCCGGCAACTACTTTGTCTTCTTTCCTCGCGGGGGCGCGTCAGCGCACCCGCTGGGTGTAGCCCCCGAGATTCGGGCCGACTGCTGAGCAGTCGGGCCGGATCTCCCGGCAACTACTTTGTCTTCTTTTCTCATGGGGGCGCGTCAGCGCACCCGCTGGGTGTAGCCCCCGAGATTCAGGCCGACTGTTGAGCAGTCGGGCCGGATCTCCCGGCAACTACTCTTTCTTCTTCTCTTTTGCCGGCTGTCGACAGTCGGACGCTTCTGGTGCACGAGCAGTCAGGTGGGCATCCGGCCTGACTTTTCTCCACCCGACAACAATCTTTTTCCTTCTCTTTCCTCTTCGTCCGCCGGCTGCTGGTAGCCGGACGGGCACGTTTCTTTTTTCTCAGCACCTAGCCACTTTCTCAGCCGGACGCGGTGTTTTTTTTCGGTCCAACTCTAGCCGGCTTGACTTTTCTCTTTTCAGGCGGCTACAGCGGGCAGTCGGCCCTTTTTCTTTTTTTCCCTGCCGGCCTCACTTTTCAGGCGAGCCGGCCTTCTGACTTTTCTTTGGCCGGGTCCAACCCTCCTGCTTCTTTTCTCTTTCTTTCTCCAGCCGGCACCCACTCCCCCTTTTTTCTTTCTTTGCAGCCGAATGGGAACCCGGACAGCGAGGGCCGACTGGGGCGTCGGGCGCGGGATGGAGCCGAATGGCAGTAGCCCGGGCGAGGAGGAGCGGCTGGAGGAGGCCGGGAGGCGGCCGGGCCAGCACGGGACCGGAGCCGGCGCGGGCGGAGGAGCACTCGGCAGCCGCGGCGCTGGCGGCCGAGCACTCGGGGTGGAGCCGGCGGAGATGACGGGGTGCGGGGAGCCGGCGCAGGTGCGGGGACTCGACGCGGGGGCCGGCAGAGATGGCGAGGCCGGGCCGCGGGTGCGAGCCGATGGAGATGCAATGGCCGCGAGGTGGAGACGGCGGGCGAGGCGGAGCCGGCCAAGCACCGGGTCACCGGGTTGGTGGGCGGAGGCGGCCAGCCGGGATGCAGGGCGGAGCCGGGCAAGCGCTGGGTCGCCGTCTGGAGGCGGCGAGGCCGAGCCGTAACGGGGCCAGGTTCCAGGGAAACCGGCGAGCGCGGGAGCCGGCAGGCCGGGTCGCGCGGGCGCCACGGGAGGCGGCCGAAGTGACTGCGACCCGGCAAGTGCTCTAGAGGCCAGCGGGGCAGCGAGAGGAGGCCGGGCTCGGGGCCGGCAGGCGGCAGATGAGGCCGGGCCCGGCGCTGCGGCCGGAGACGGCGACGAGCGGAGGAGCGTGAGCCTGCAGGGGCGTGGGGCGACCCGACGGGAGCGGCCCAGCCATGGCGTAGGCGACCTGGCCACAGTAGGGGCGGTAGCAGGGTGAGGTGCACGGCGCGTCGCCGGGAGCGAGCGCGGTGGAGGCCGGGTCGCCGGAAGCCGGCAGGCGGATGGGCAGCCGACCTGCGCGAGCCTGCAGGCGGCCGGGACGGTCAGAGCCGGCGCGGACTCGGCGGAGGCGAGTCGGGGCGATGGAGGAGCCGGCCGAGTCGCCGGGTGCTGGGGGAGCCGGGCACGGGGTCGGGGCAGCGCCAGCGTCCCGAAACCGGCCGTGGGCGGGGAGCCGGGACATCACGGCGGACGGCTGCGCGCACGCATGCAGAGCAGAGGTGATTCGGGGTGACCGCGGGCGTTGACTGTTGCGGACCGGCAGGCAGGCGGCCGGGCCACGAGCGGAGCCATGCGCAGGAGGAGAAGGCGACCGCAGGGGGCCGGTGCGGTAGCTGCACGGTGCAGAGGAGCGGAGCGAGGCGCTGACGCCTCGAGGGAAGGCTTGTGCTTGAGCAGCACGGTGGCCTGGCCAGCCGCACGGCAGCGGCGCGGCCGGTGCTGGTGATGCGCGTATGAGGAAGCAGCAGCGCGGACGGGGCAGCCAGACTATGGGATTTTGTTCGAGTAGCATCTGACTAATGTATAGCCATTATCTGACTACTATCTGCGTAAGAGATGGCCATTGTCTGGCTTGTGTCTAGGGATTATCTGGCTAACCAACATATAGGTAGTGTACGACATGGTTTGACCATTGTTGACTAGCATATAGCTAGCTTGCAAAGATGGAGTATGGAGGAGCGAGCGCTCGTGTGTTGGCCAAAGCAAGGCGCAACGCGGAGGGAAGCAAATGCAAGCGGTGCATGGATGGCCACGGCTGACCGAAACGAGGGCCCCGAGCACGGCGCACGCAGACGGACAGCCGGCATTGCAATGGTGGTGATGATGAAGGCGGCGAGGACGCGCCGTCCCGCGCGGCCACTCTGGGGGCGGGTCGAAGTCGAGCCCCCGAGCGCTACCGGAGAGACGACACGACGCCGCGGCGGAGATGATGAAGATGGTCCCGCCCGGACTGTGAAACCAGCAGCAGCACGGTAGCATAGTACCGCCCCACGGTGGGGGCCAAATGTCGTGGTATTCTCACGGGGGGTGTTGCAAGACGACATATGCCGCAAGGTGGCTTCATGTGAGGGCAAGACTGCTGCCGGAATATCCAGGGATGGGTATGCGAGTAGCACGCGCTAGTTTACCCAGGTTTAGGGCTCTCCAGAGAGATAACACCCCTACTCCTGCATGTCTGAGTATATCTGGTATATCTGGTACAGAGTGCTCCTGAAGCTGTATCTGAGGTCAGTGCCATAGGCATCTGGCATCTGGCCTCGTATATGCATATGAGCATAGATGTGTGTGTGGCCGCATGTGCCTGAGCATGCATGCGTGAGTGTGTGGGAGAGCGAGTCCATCCTGGATGGATGGATGGATGCTCATATATATAGGGGAGTTAGCTTAGGATGTAAGCCATGTAGGCATGGTAGCCAGTTAGCTAGTGGCATGGTGGGGTGTCATCCTTGTCCCCTGGGTCACTTCATAAATAGTGCCAGGGGACAAGTGACACTGTACATGATGGCTGGGGTGTCTCGTGAACAGTGCCGGGTACGGTCGTCACGTCGGGGTCGCGTCGGGCTGTAGTCGGTAGTCGGCTGGTTGGCGTAGTCGGCAGCCGACTGGTTGGCGCAGTCGGCAGCCATCAATCGGCCTGGTGGAGCAGTCGGCAGCCAACAGTCGGCCTGGGCGGCCGGGGAGTCGGCAGCCAGCAGTCGGCCTGGTGGTGCAGTCGGCAGCCAGTAGTCGGCCTGGTGGTGCAGTTAACAGCTTGCAGTCAGCCTGGTGGAGCAGTCAGCAGCCTGCAGTCAGCCTGGTGGAGCAGTCAGTAGCCAGCAGCCAGCAGCCGACCGGGTAGTTGGACTGAGGGGCTTTGGTAGCCCCGATGTCGTGAATTATTGTCTCGCCGTCTTCGGGGTATCCGTGTCCAATTACTCCGACAGCTAGTCAGTATACTCAATATTGTGCACCTCGGAGAGGAAAACAATAGAACTAGCACGTATTTATTTACGGTGCAGATTCACTCATTTTGCTCCATATGTACTCCGTCTCGGTGTAGTCTAGTCACTTGTAGAAATCTCTAGAAGGGCAAATACTCCTTTCTGGTTTACAGGGCTATACTAGCAAGTAGTTGTACGTACTAATACAATAGTGCGCTCACATAGCAATTTTGTCTCATGCCAAAGCCTGGCTATATGCGTGCTCCAATGTTCGCAACTGCAACGTTCGGTTTGCGCTTGACTCTTCGCCTCTTCGAGAAGACGAACAATGATGTTACTACTACTGCTTCTACAGTGTCGAATCCACTGCTGCATGTCCGTCCACCGCGAGCGGGACGGATAGAATGTTGTAGAAGTACTACTAAGCAAAAGCCTGTCCTCATTTGCGAGCAACAGCGTGCATGGGCGAGGGAGAAGGCGTGTAGTAAAATCAAGCTTCTCCTCGTTCTACGAGTTGACGCAACACATCATAGCACTGGCCCCACATGCTTGCCTCTAAACTTGGCTGAAAGACCCCCAGTGTACAATATATTTGCTGCAACCTCTAACATTTACCCACCACAAATTAAAATATATGTGGCCGTATGCATCATTCTGATGCAGAGGCCGGGGAGTCCCCCCTTTTTGAAAAAAAAACAAATTAAAAAATATATATTCCTGTCTTGACCAGATGAGCGTGCAAACTACAATCACCAGGGTGACAGGTAGGGCCAGAAGACTATTTTAATTTTAAAAAAAACTTCGAGACGGCCACATAGCATGGAGCCGACCCCAACGATTTTAAGTTTACAGGCACGGTACACGCTATCTAGACTACTCTACACATGAAAATGCCACACGAGCGTCCGGGTTGCGCTTGGCTCTTCGCCTCTTCGGGAAGTCGAACAATGATGGTGTACTACTGCACTAGAGGAGTACTACAGTACGTGTCTGGCCATCTGACACTGATTGAACTGGTGCATGTCCATCGCGTGCGGGAGGGAGAGCGTGTAGCGAAAGCTTCTCCTAGTCTTGCCAGCCACCACGCTCATGGGCGAGGGAGGGATGCTCCTGTCTTTGCGTGTGTCACAGGTGGGCCTGACAGGTGTGTGTCCAACCTGTCATATAGCCAAAGGCAGGTGCAGTTAAGTCCGTGAGGGAGAGGATAATCAAACTTCTCGTTGATGTAGAAGTTGACACGACACATCAAAGCACTGCACTCGATATATTTCAATAATTTAGGGTTACCGATGCATTAATTACAACGCATGCATGCATGTCGTGACTCTCCTTTTGATACTTGCATGTGTTGATTTAATGCACCTCGAACTAGTACTCCCTATGATTCCTTTTACTTTGCGTATAACTTTTTCTTGTTTTTCTCAGATTAGTCTACGCATCCACGTTGGTTTCCATCTGTGCCCCCGCTCGATTAGTTCTGCCCCCATTAATCGCACCAGTTTCCAAAGCAGAAAATGGCTACAGGCAAACGCGTGCAGCGCCGGATGCGGCTGGACCGCCTGGGGAAGCCAACTCAAGCGAAAAGGAAGGAGGACCAGCCAACCATTGCATGCGCATTTACCGTCGATATTTATGCAGCTTACTCATGCGCAGGGGCAAATTTGTCCAGAAAACTCAAACTACTGCCTTCCTTGGTATGCAGGAGGACAGTTATGCACAGAGTATAAAATATGTGACGGTAAAGCTTTGTAATGCCCCAGCCCAAGCGAGAGATGGTTGTGCACGAGGAGGGCGAGATCATGCAGACGAAACAGGAACCGACGAGGGAGCTCACTAAGATCTCAATGGACCTCACCGTGCTCCACTGCCCCTTGTGCCTCCGCCCCTTGACGCCTCCAGTGTATGAGGTTCGAATACACCTCGTCCATTCGACTGATTGAGCAAGGTGCAGGTTTCTTGATTGATGTGCTGTTCGATTGATTTATGCAGTGCAAGGGAGGGCACCTGGCCTGCGTGGACTGCCGCGTCGAGCGCCACGGGAACCAGCGGCAGTGCCAGTAGTGCGAGCGTGGCGGTGGCTTCGACGTGCGGAACACGGCGGTGGACACCGTTGTTTCATCGCTGAGGGTGGAGTTCCCGCATGAAGGCTGTGGGCTTTACATCACTTACCACAAGCTCGCCGATCACCAGAGCGTGTGTCCGCTCGCGCCCTGCAAATGCCTGTGCCCGTTTGCGGCTACGAAGGCCCGCCGCCGGCGCTCTACGACCACATCAGCAACGCGCATCCCATGCCCATGCATAGGATCCAGTACGGCAAGGTGCTCCAGCTGCAAGTGCCACTGTCGGAGCCATGGCTCTTGCTGTTCGCGGAGGAGGACCGCCGCACGTTTTTCTTGGTCGGCGGCATGCTCGACATCGGCGCGCCTATCACCGTGTCGGTCGTCTGCATCGGAGCAGGGGCGTCCCCACTGCCGCACTACTGGGCCAAGCTATGGGCGAACGGCCCGCCGGGGGAGCCCAAAGGCATGACCGACGCCGTCGAAGTGGAAATGGAGGTGACAAGCAGAAAGGATCCCGACGACATCGACGTGCAGGAGCGGACCTTCTTGATAGTTCCGCCCAAGCTATTGGCCGGGGCTAAGCTTGTGTCCCTCCACATTCATATTGACAAGCTCACGTCCTAAATGTTTCGATAGTGCCTTCTGTTTATCTTAGTAATATGCTAATATAGGGATTACCTTGGTCTACTTTAGCTTAAGAAATGGTGGGTTTTGGTGGCGATGCAGCAATTACTTCGACATCAAATTAGTAATTTCCAACAGTCAAACGGATATTTTGTGTCTGTTGGATATAAAGTTCCTTTGGGTAAAAAGTACTACTTGTCATCAAAATGGATAAAAGGAGATGTATGTAGACGTATTTTAGTTCTAGATACGTCCCTTTTTATCCATTTTGATGACAAGCACTCCCTCCGTTCCACAATACATGCCTTCCATTTTTCAAAATATAGATGTATCTAGACATGTTTTAGTATTTAGGTACATCCATGATAGAGACAATCGGATGGTTGAGAACACTACAATTCGTAGCTACAGATGCGTGTGTGACTCCCAGATGCAGAGGCCGGGGGTCATCATCCTCCTTTTCGAGAAAAAACAGACGCGTGTGTGAGAGGACGAGTGCATGCGTGCACCTCTTCTCTTCCTGTATAACGTACTACTAAACTCAGAGTATAAGTTTTTGTGGGTGGCACGATGGTGCGTGCGAGAAGTACCGAGAGATAGGTTTAATGCGTCTGAAAAAGGACTAGCCTAGAGCTCGCCACGTGGGTATTTATAAATTTTGAGCTTGCGTCTCGTCACATTCCAAATTACTCCATGCTATATTGCAGACCTGTCCACACCGATCACAACCTAAACGGTTTCCCACTTAGGAGCATATTAGTACCACGCTATATTAAATTCCAAACCTATTCACACCGATCACAACCTAAACGGTTTCCCACTTAGGAGCGTATTAGTACTCGGTTATAAATACTAGTATGCCAAGATGACTGCACATTCCTCCTCAACTCCTCATCCACAAAAACAAACAAGTCATTCAGCATCCTTCCCTTGCGTTTGCCATGGCCAGCGTGAGTTCTGGGTCGAGAGATTGCCAGCAGGGAGAGGCAAGCATGGAAGCGGAAGCACGAGAGATGTCCCGCCGCGCTGCAAGAGCAGCCGACATGTCCCGCCGCGCGGAAGTAGCAGCACAGAGGCCCCGCCGTGCCGCTGAAGCAGCACGGAGGTCCCCCCGCACCGTCGATGCAGCAGACTGGTCCGGCCGCGCTGCGAAAGCAGCAGAGATGTCCCACCGCGCCATGAATGCAGCAGAGATGTCCCGCCGTGCGGCGGCGGCCTGGGAAAATTTCTCGCGGGCAGGCGGCGACTGTTACAGGCGCCTGCATGCGATCGTCCATAGCCAGATGGATCAGATCTCCGGCTTGGCGAGGTTGCAGGACGACATGAAATCCTCGTTTGAACAGGCTACCAGCGTCATCCGCCAACTAAGGCAGGGCAATGAGAGGCTCCGGGCCGAGCGCGACCTGCTGAGGAAGAAGATCGTCCGAAGTGCAGACCAGCAGGAGGTGACTAGTGCCTTGTTGAAGAGGTCCGACGTCATCGTCAAGAAACTTATGGAAGAGAATGACATGCTCCGCAACGAGCGCCAAAGGCTGGTGGAGGAATCCGTGGATGTTCTCAAGCAGCATCTTGAGGACACGAAAGAGCTCATCGCCACTCGCCGCGGAGACTAGTTCCCGCCTGCAGCAATGCATCAAGAAAGTAGAGATCAGCGAGCCAGATCCTTGTCTTCCTTCTTCTTTTTCCCTTGTGTATTTCGGGTGTAGTCGCATGTGTCTTTTTTAATTATCTTTCTAATTATGTAAGACAATTAATCGTCCTTAGCTTTCTGTGGAAGATCAATGTTGCAAGGCTGGAATGAAGAAAACTCTTGTTGTGGCGACCCTGGCGTTGCTGTTCTACTAGTTGCTGCTGGGCTTCCTTCAGTTTCCTGGTTTATTTTGATGTAATAATTGGTTTACGATGTGGATTGTGTCGTCGGTTGTGAAATGTTGGGTTCTAGCACGGATGTTTGGCCTTTGTTGGCCTCTTGGGATGTTGTGATTTCAATTTGGTACTCCCTTCGTCTCATAATGTAAGACGTTTTTTGACACTATACTAGTGTCAAAAAGCGTCTGATATTATGGGACGGAGGAGTAGCTTTTAATCCTTCGTGTTAGGCTGGAGTTGTGCTAAACTTCTTGTAAATTGTGGTGGTTTTCAGTAATGAAAATCGGAAGGGCAAGCCCTTCTTTGATAAAAAAAATCGTCCTTATATATTCATCAGTCTTGCTATAAGTCGCAGTAGATGCTATATAGGTCCGTCGGATCTTACATCAAGATCCGTGCTGTCAGATTTTCTTTTTTCTCTCTTAAATCTCAGTCGAGTGAGACATAGCCACGACATTAAACAGAGGCTCGGGCGCCATTAATGGAGACCTTGGGATAGAGGTGGACGGCAGATGGAGGTCAAAGGGCCCTCCTCCCGATAAGCACGCGCAGGGGTCTGATCGCACGCCTCTCGTACTCAAATAGCTACCCTGCACGGCGCCTTCTAGCTAATAAAAAATGGGGACACGTGGCGGCACGTAAATGGTACTAGTAAGTAGAACGCCCACGGTTTCAATAATACTTGTGTTTCCGATTGTAACGTGACAGCACTTGTTCCAAAATGACTTTGTTGATTGTTAATGTGTGCGCCTTCGGAAATCGGACTGCAATTTTACCACAACATGTTGGTACCATGTCATGGCACCAAGCCAAGTTTCATTATTTTCATGCGTGTTTTGGATTTACAGGAATTTAAAAACTAAATTTCTCAATGTTTCCAACCCAGCCACGACGCCTAGAATTTTGAATTTCATTCCCATTTCTAGCATGGAACCTAGAAATTTACCCGAGGACACACATGTGATTTTTCAACCAACTTTGGTGCACTGGAACATGTGCTTGTATTTCAAATTTGAATTATGCACACAAAGGTGACACGTTCCCTCCCAGAACCACGAGCCTTCTTGAGAGAAGCTCCGATTTGCATGAAGCTTATACCAAAATTTGTTCCTATTCGGCCATTTTTTTACCACGGCATGGTACTACCATGACATGACACCATGCCAAGTTTCATGATTTAAAACCAAGTTTCTCAATGTTCTTGACCGAGCCATGATGCCCAGATGTTTGAATCTTATTCTCAGTTTTTGCATGGGAGTAGAAATTCACCCGAGGACACAAATGTGATTTTGAACCAACTTTGGTGCACGAGAGCACGTGCTTGTAGTTCAAATTTGAATTATGCACATTAAATGACCAAAAAACTCAATTAGTGTTTAAATAAGGCCAAACAAAGCCGAAATAATTCCAAAATTTAACAGGGCACTCATGTAGTTCTATGTTGCCTTTGTAAATAAACTCAAGGGGGACAACGTATATTGTTTCACACTCAAAGGTGACACGTTCCCTCTCAGAACCACGAGCCTTCTTGAGAGAACCTTCGGTTTGCAAGAAGCTTATACCAAAATCTGTTCCTATTCGGCCATTTTTTTACCACAACATGGTAGTACCATGACATGACATCCATGCCAAGTTTCATGATTTTCAGACGTGTTTTGGATTTACAAGAATTTTAAAACCAAGTTTCTCAATGTTCTCGGCCGAGCCATGATGCCCAGATGTTTTAATTTTATTCTCATTTCTTGCATGGGACCTAGAAATTCACCCGAGGACACAAATGTGATTTTTCAACCAACTTTGGTGCACGAGAGCATGTGCTTGTAGTTCAAAGTTGACTTATGCACATTAAATGTCCAGAAACTCAATTAATGTATAAAAAACGACAAACGAACCCGGAGTAATTCCAAAATTTAACATGGCACTAATGTAGTTCTATGTTGCCTTTGTTAAGAAACTCAAGAGCGCGCGGGGGGGGGGGGGCACGTTCCCTCTTAGAACCACGAGCTTCCAAATCATCCCAATTTTTTACCACAACATGTTAGTGCCATGACATGACACCATGCCAAGTTTCATTACATGAATTTAAAATCTAAGTTTCTCGATGTTCTCGGCAGAGTCATGACGCCCAGATGTTTGAATTTCATTCTCATTTCTTCCATGGGACCTAGAAATTCAACCAAGGACACACATGTGATTTTTCAACCCACTTTGGTGCACCGGAGCATGTTCATGCAATTCATATTTAGATTATGCACATTAAAAGTCCAGAAACTCAATTAATGTATAAAAAGGCCAAATGAACCCGAAATAATTCCAAAATTTAACAGGGCACTCATATAGTTCTATGTTGCCTCTGTAAATAAAATCAGGGGGGAGGCAGCGTATATTATTTCGCACACAAAGGTGACACGTTCCCTCTCGGAACCATGAGGCTTGTTGAGAGAATCTCCAGTTTTTGCAAGAGGCTTATACCAAAACTTGTCCCAATTCAGCCAAAAATTATACGTATGAAAACAGGGTTTAGATTATCCCGAACATCTCGCTACCTAGACCAATAATGTACTATGATTTGAATTCAACATAAAATGGATACAGATATTTGAATTGGAGAGCGTATGGTACATGTAGTTCATAGTGAAATATGATTACTGCTCTATGCATGTCTTTCCGTTATCAAGATAATATTTAAATTATTGTATAACTTGACAACAATCATATTCAAATAAGGAAAATTGATTCAAATTTAGTCCATATGGTAGACGACAATATATATGTTCACATGGTGGAGTAAAATGTTCAGATATGATGGAAGATCAAAATGTATGACTACATCAATTATAAACCGCAAGGTCATTTAAATGATATATTAGAATTCAACATAACGTGGATTCAAAAATTGAAATTCGAGATCATGGCATCTGTAATCATATAAAAAGGGACATAACTCTTTCTTTGGTGGGATTTGATTTGTTTTTGGTTGTTGTTGAGGGAAGTGCGAATCGATTTGGTACTGTGCAGGGTAATCATGTTTCTCCCAATTTTTTTTACATTTTTCTTGTAGTTTTTTCAATGGCATCTATAGCAATATAGTAAAAGGGGACATGACTCTCTTGTGTCCTGTATGATTTTTTTACACGTTAAGTTTGTTCTGCCGAACAAGGAATCCGCACCTTGTTATCCCGAAATTTTTAAGCTCGAGTATCTTTTGTCTCACCTGCTTTGAAACTCCCGCTTCTTCAACCCGCGCCGCGCCTTGTTATCCCGAAATTTGGACGTGCGCGAGAACTCCCTCCTCATCCGAAATCACTCCCGCAGCCCAGACACGCGAAATCCCCCTTCTACCCCTCAGCCGGAAATGAAGCTCCAGGTCGCGGTGTCAAAACCGGTGGGGGTACGCTGGTAACTTACCCTACGTTTTGGACAAGCGTGTCCCTAATCTTGGCTCCCCTCCCCCTTCGCCCCCCTCCCCCAGTCGTACACCGAGGCCGCCAAAACCTGCGAAACCCCATGCTCCTCCGTCGGCCTCCCGACCGCCGCCCAGCCGGAGACTCTTCCCCGACTAGGTCGTCCACCGCAACAGCTCGCCGTCCCTCATCCACCGCATCGGATGAGGATCCGTTGTTGATCTCGTCATCCCGCCGGATCAGCCGCCCCGTCCTCCACCTCCAAGGAGCTGCCCCGATGTTTGCCTCGTCTATCGCGCCACCTCAATCCCCACAACACCGTCTTGACCTGCCCCACCGGAACCGCAACACCCTCACCAATTCCTCTGATGAAGCCGAGGCCAACTCGGCGCCACCAAGGAGGTTCTGCACTCACCGCTGCATTTTGTCTTTTATTCGATCTCACGGGGCTGCTGGTGCTCGATACCGAGCAGACATGGCATCTCGATCGACGGCGCCATCGCCGGCCACATCATCCACGACATCTCTTCCCCATGTTGTTGCTTCCTTGGCGGCGACTTCCACAACGGCAGTAGCTGCAGCTGCTCCGGCTCTCGCTCATGCTGCGGCTCTGTTCTTGCTGTCGGTCACGCTGCTACACTGCTCCTGCTTTCGTTCGTGCTGCTGCTCCGCTCTTGCTCTCGCTTGCGCTGTTGTTGCTGCTGCACGACCTCTGGCAGCTACATGAGTAGCTGCTTTAGCACTCGCTCGCGGTGCTACTGCATGACTTGCTCTCTACTAGTGCGTTCCCTGCTCGAGCGTCTGCTGATTTAGATCGCTGCTTCTCTGCTACTAGTGCTCGAACGCCCTAAACATCTATTGCAATGCTCTGTTACTAGTTCAATCAGTTTCGACAGTAAAATTCAGTTTCGACTGCGAAGTTCATTTTCTTCAGTTAAGTTTAGAGTGAACAGTACTTACAACATCTGTCGGAGCGGTCGTGGCACGGCTGATGCGTTTTACATATAGCACTTTTTGGTGATGTATTTTACATCATCTATTGCAGAAGATATTAGGGTCCCACTTCAGATTAAAGTTGTCTGTCTTGTCATGCTTCAGCCTCATCGCCGTACACCTTAGTGGAGCTGCTCCAACGACGGAACCGTCCATCACAGCGGATCAGTACCCTCGGCGCCGTTTCCAGAGGCCTTAGATCTTCTTCCCCGCCTCCGACAGTCACACCAGCATCATCACCATCCTCCACGTCCAAACCAATGATGCTGAGGTCCACAAAGCTATGCCAAAGAGGTTGTACACTCGTCACATCACTTTGTTTCTCCATTCCTCTGTTCTTCCAATTCATGTGAACCAAACACCCAGGTTGACTAAAATCCTATGTTTCCAAATGCTCTGTTTTGCACGTGCATTCCTATCCTATTCCTGTGTTTTCCTGTCCCTGCGTTTATAGAATCCTCCAATTCTAAGGAGCCCTTACAGATTTACTTCATTTTCAGATTGGCGTCAAAGAAAACTCTGTGTGTTATGTCTTACTCCCGCCGTGCCGTCATCCACCCCACCTGAGGTGCACCATCGACAGAAGCGTTCACTGCAGCAGAGATCCCCCCTGCAGACTTTCTTTCACCGCCTCAGATCATCTTCCCCGTTGCCGGCAGCCACGCCAACTGCATTACCATCATCGACTGAGGAGATGAACCTAAGGACTAAACTGTTCCGGAAGAGAGGTCGCAGTCTTCCGTGTTTGCTTACGTTATACATCGGTTATTATTACCTGCTACTTTATCGTTCAATCTTGAGTTTTGAATTGCCCATGGGTCTCATATCGAGCCAGCAACGAATAGTATCTGTCTACTATCTGGTTCATCTGGGGTCTTCTATGTGGTTCATGTTGGGTGGGAAACAAACAATAGATGATCCATTGTCCATATTTTTAAACTGAAGCTATAATCTACCTGCTATCATTAGTTTTGGATCCATCCACTCGTTTGCTACCATCAATCTTGATTTTTGCATGCACCCCTTAGGCCTTACAAGTCTAACTATTTTTTTATTATGCATGTCAGATATTGTACACAATCATACTGAACATGTAGAGAAAAAGAGAAGACCGTTGCGTGTGAATATAATGTCATGCAGACGCTGCTCCATGGTGGGCGAAGTGCCCCCCTCTCCTGCATTTCCAGATTGTATACCAGAGGAAGATAACTGTTCAGATGGAGATTCAGAAGGAGCCGACCATGCCTGTTTACCACCTGAGGTATTTCCTCTAACCTGGCATGCTGATGTTGGTCATATCATGCATATGGCGCCTTGCATTGCTTACATTATACATCTTATATGTCATCAGCTTAGTTTAGATTTGCTTTGTGTGAATGCCACCTGTTTGGTTTCTATATCATACTCCCACCATTCCTAAATATTTGTCTTTTTAGAGATTTCAACAAGTGACTACATACGGAACAAAATGAGTGAATCTACACTCTAAAATATGTCTATATACATCCGTATGTGGTAGTCCATTTGAAATCTCTAAAAAGACAAATATTTACGAACAGAGGGAGTATATGGGAATTATGCAATGCCATCTTCTTTAGCCAGGCATCATATACATGAATCATGCAATGCCATCCTGTTTAGCTAGTCATCGTATATGTGAATTGTATCGTGCCATATTTTTTTCCATAATGTGTTCCATTTGTCAGCAATGTTTATACATTCATCTACTCTTCTTGTGCATCAGCCATTTGAGTTGGTCATGGGAAAATATGGAGTGAAAACAAGGTCTTCTGAGCAGTCAGTGCTACCTGTCGATGCAGATTTCTTGCTGGTTACAGATAGCTCCTCAGAGGAGGATTCA